>NW_027361758.1:11805000-12045000 GCF_039654945.1 Dendrobates tinctorius
GAATGATCGTTATGTATCCTAAGGTAGGTGGCCTTGGGATGGAAGCCTTGAATATGTGTGTTGATCAGCAGACATACTGCTGAGCTTTTGCTACACTGTGTCAGGGAGAGCTTTCCAGGTAGCTGGTGAGACGGGCATACCAGCTACCTTCAAATCTACCCAGGGGTGTGTGTTTAAAAATGCCTATAGTAAAGACTATGTGAGTGTGCTTGCTGGACCTGTGATGAGGTCATAGCCATATGATCTGGTGGGCGTGGCTACAGACCATATAAGGTGGCCCGGGTAGGTCACATGAGTGAATGCTTGGGCCGGTTGGTCCGTTTGGAAGGTCTCGCTGGAAGATGTGTCTGCCTTCCTGAAGTGCCTGTGTGTATAATGGCTGCACGTGTCTGAAAGTTCCCAGGGGAGGGAATGGACGTCTGCAGTGTGGTGAAGCAACCATGAGGTAACCCAGCCATGGGGTGAGGCTAAGAAGCCTACGTATTGGACATTGCATAACCTGCGTGACTACAGGGTTAAAAGAGTGGAGCTCTGTCATGGACGCTATGCTGTTGATATGAACTTTCTGTTGCTGTTCATGGTTTATGATGCTTAATAAACCGCATGGACTGTTGGAGTTATATGAGAAACCCATGCTGGACCTGGTTATTTGGTTGCCTAACGACTATCCCCTACCTGAATAACAAGCGCTACCTTGTAATTGGTGGAGAATGCTATGGGCAGTGTTGTAGCCTTGTTGCTATGGACGAGGACTGCAAAATTCGGTTGCTACAGGTGCCAACAGCACATGTTGCAGTGCTGGCAATGCTGAGCCAGGAGGGCTGACGGTCTTGAAAGCCGTGTGATTTGCTGACTGGGGTCAGTGGAAGAGATTTCTAGGGCACCTCTGCGGTAGAGGGGTCCGAGAACCTGCGCGGCCGGCAGGTGACGATCGTGAAAACCATGTGATGTGCTGTCCGGGGTCAGAGAAAGAGACTGTGGATTGCTATAGGGGGCCTCTGTGGATAAGAGGTACCCGAGATCCTGTGTGGCCGACACAGGTAACAGACAGGTGTCTGTGTTGTACTGACCTGGGTCAGTGAGAAAAACTGTGTACCTGGAGGGTTCAGTGTGCAAAGGTCCTGGAGGGTCAGTGTGGGGAGGTTCTGTGAGAAGAATTGGATCCCTGGAACACGTGCTGTGACCTTGGGCCTGGTGAGGTGTGAGTGTTGGGCAGTCTCAGGAGGAGACGGATGTCCTGAAGAGCACCCGCTGAGCCCCTGGACATGGTGAGGCCGGTGTGTTGGGAAACCCTGGGAGGAGGGTCGGCTCCCTGAATAGCACCCGGTGCGCCCTGTGTGTTGGACGGTCTCAGGAGGAGATGGACATCCTGAACAGCACACAGACAGGACACGTGAGTTTTGTGTTGTGTGTTTTTTTTTTTTCTCTTCTTAACTCAGCTGCGGTGGCTCAGTGGGGTCAAGAAGGTGACAAGCGGCTTGCTGTAACTCGGCGGGGTTACGAAGGTGACAAGTGGCTTGCTGTAAGGCTGGGTTCACACGTAGCGGAACTCTCGCGGAAATCACAGCGAGAATTCCAGAATTCCATTCCGCGAGAAAATCGCATTTTAAATTCCCGCAATTTTCCCGTGGAAAAACTAGCATTTTGCAAGTGTAATTAGCTTGCAGAATTGCTAGTGCTTTCCAAGCGATCTGGAGCATCGCTTGGAGAACTGATTGACAGGTTGGTCACACTTGTCAAACATAGTGTTTGACGAGTGTGACCAACTTTTTACTATTGAGGCCGCCTATGTGGCATCAATAGTAAAAGATAGAATGTAAAAAATAATAATAAAAAAAAAATATTGTTATTCTCACCTTCCGACATCCCACGCAGCCTTCCTGCCTCTCTCCACGCTCCCGGTCCCAGTAATCCTTTGCTGCAATACCGCGATGACGTCTCTTCTCGCGGGATCGTGACGTCTCGCGGTCATTCGCGATGACCGCGAGACTTCGCGATCCCGTGAGAACGGATGTCATCGCTCGCAAAGGTTTACTGGGACCGGGAGCGTGGAGAGAGGCGGGAAGGCTGCGCGGGACGTCGGAAGGTGAGAATAACAATATTTTTTATTTTAAATTCTATTTTTTACAGGGATATGGTACCCAAAGCCCAGAGGACAGTCTCCTCTCCTCCGGACCATGGGTACCGTCTGCAAATGTTCTCCTTACTTTTGCATGATGTGCACAGCCACATGCGGAAAGTAAGCAGAACAATGCATTCCTATGGGTGCGGGATCGCTGCGATTCCACGAAATTAATGAGCATGCTGCGCTTTTTGCCACAAAGCGATTCCGCCGCGGTAAAAACCGCAGCATTAGCACAGCATTGCAGAATCCCATAGGAATGCATGGGATGCTTATTTTTCGAGTTTTCGCGGCAAAATCGCGAGGTTAAAACCACCGTGGAAACGCGAAAAAAATGCCACATGTGAACTCAGCCTAACTCGGCGGGGTTATGAAGGTGACAAGCGGCTTGCTGTAACTCGGCGGGGTTACGAAGGTGACACCAGCAGCTGTGTGTGAACGGCAGCCAGAGGTGTCGGAGATCGGTGACAGCAGGAGCTGTGGTGGTGCCAACAAGAACTTGTGTGGTATCGTTAAAGACATAAACTGTTTTGGTGTGAACTGTGATCTAAGGAGACCTGTAGAAAGGACATGGGGAAATTCTGAAAGGGGGCGGTGACCCAAATCGGGGTGGTAACCCAAGAAGGGGTGGAGTCTCAGAGGGAGGCGATGACCAAATGGGGGTGGTAACCCAAAATGGGGTGGCGTCCCAAAAGGGGACAATCACCCAAAAGGGGTGGAGTCCTGGGGAATGGGGGCGGAGCATCCCGATGTGAAAAGGCTGGTACAGATGAACTGTTGCCAGGAGCAAATTTCCTATGTCTGTCCTATCTGCCTGGTGAACTACCCAGCCAGCACGATGCCAAGGGGGTGTGGTCTCCAGATAGATAATGAAGATATAGTTGGTCTGGTTGACCCTGGGAGCCCAGTGACTCTAGTGCGGGTTGCTCCTGAAATACCCGGCAGAAAGGAGGGGGTTACTTGCAACCACGGGCGAAATAAGAGTTGCCCAGTCGCCAGGGTAGTCTTTGAGACAGGTTGGGACATTGAGGGACAGGATGTAGCGATAGTCCCGAATCTGCCTGTCCAGAGGTTAAAGGCCGCGACTCTAGACTGTTCTCTGGCTTGTGGTAAAGGGGAGTTCCTCTACAGCAAGGGGTTGGAGACATTTCTACTGTTGGGCTAGCAGACAGTGACACAGTGATGCTTGCTAAAGTGGACAAGTCAGATGTAGAAGAGACTGGAAGAGGCGGTGCGTCGACCCAACTTACGGACCTGACGTCTCATAACATGACTGATGGTGAGCTGGTAGATGAGACAACTGGAGTAGACACACGGTCAGACGATGACTGGCGGGTTCACTCGACTGATGGGGCTGACCCAGTGGTACCCTTTGACAATGTAATTAAAGAAGTAGTGGTGTGACACATGATGGCCAAAAGGGAACAGGATTGTGAGATACAGCTGATAAAAGAGACAGTGGAAGAACATGTCAAACGAGAAAGAATCCTGAGACAACTGGCCGAGCACAGGGTCGAGGAGGTAGAAAAAGAAGTCTTGGAGCTCAAAGAAACTGTAAGAGGTCTTCTGCGGGAGATTATCTAAAGTTGACAATGAATTGAGGCTTGCAAGAGTTGTCAAAAGCAATAATAAAGGAATTTGGGGATATGTCAAAAGTAGAGTTGAGCGAAACGGGTCGAAAAAATTCAAAAGTCGCCGACTTTTGGCAAAGTCGGGTTTCATGAAACGAAACCCGACCCTAGGATGAGGTCGGCCACGAGGTCAGCGACTTACGCGCCAAAGTCGCGTTTCAAAAGTTTGTTTTGCGCTCTTTTTCAGCCAATCAGGATCCACGGACACTGTGGGCAACGTGATGACATAGGCACGGGTCACCACCATCTTTCAGAAGGGCATGCAAGTGATTGGCTTGCTTTGGTGGGCGTCACAGGGGGTATAAAAGGGCGTGCACGCCGACCGCCATCTTACTTCTGCCGATCTTAGTATAGGGAGAGGTTGCTGCTGATTCTGTAGGGAGAGCGTTAGGCAGGGAAGAAGACAAAAAAACTGCTTCTGCTGCTAGCGATTTGGCCTGCACAACACACAAGTCACTGTGTGTGCAGTGCAAGGGGAGGCTATATTGTGGTGTATCAGTGGTGTTGGTTGTTGGGCTGCCTTCTAAGGCTTCCTGACACGCTGGCATTGCTGTTTACCCACTGCTCCGCAAACTGCTTTTTTAAAAGCAATCCAATCTCCCTTATCCTCTCGTCACTTTGGTCACAGGCAGCTGTGCCATCGAGCGTGTCACATAGCGCTCAGATATCAGTGGGCCGCACACAATCCACAAGTGTCCAGTGTCCAAAAGTGTACGCAGAGATTCAAAATCTCCATTATCCTCTCGTCACTTTGGTCACAGGCAGCTGTGCCATCGAGCGTGTCACATAGCGCTCAGATATCAGTGGGCCGCACACAATCCACAAGTGTCCAGTGTCCAAAAGTGTACGCAGAGATTCAAAATCTCCATTATCCTCTCGTCACTTTGGTCACAGGCAGCTGTGCCATCGAGCGTGTCACATAGCGCTCAGATATCAGTGGGCCGCACACAATCCACAAGTGTCCACTGTCCATAAGTGTACGCAGAGATTCAAAATCTCCATTATCCTCTCGTCACTTTGGTCACAGGCAGCTGTGCCATCGAGCGTGTCACATAGCGCTCAGATATCAGTGGGCCGCACACAATCCACAAGTGTCCAGTGTCCAAAAGTGTACGCAGAGATTCAAAATCTCCATTATCCTCTCGTCACTTTGGTCACAGGCAGCTGTGCCATTGAGCGTGTCACATAGCGCTCAGATATCAGTGGGCCGCACACAATCCACAAGTGTCCACTGTCCACAAGTGTACGCAGAGATTCAAAATCTCCATTATCCTCTCGTCACTTTGGTCACAGGCAGCTGTGCCATCGAGCGTGTCACATAGCGCTCAGATATCAGTGGGCCGCACACAATCCACAAGTGTCCAGTGTCCAAAAGTGTACGCAGAGATTCAAAATCTCCATTATCCTCTCGTCACTTTGGTCACAGGCAGCTGTGCCATCGAGCGTGTCACATAGCGCTCAGATATCAGTGGGCCGCACACAATCCACAAGTGTCCAGTGTCCAAAAGTGTACGCAGAGATTCAAAATCTCCATTATCCTCTCGTCACTTTGGTCACAGGCAGCTGTGCCATCGAGCGTGTCACATAGCGCTCAGATATCAGTGGGCCGCACACAATCCACAAGTGTCCACTGTCCACAAGTGTACGCAGAGATTCAAAATCTCCATTATCCTCTCGTCACTTTGGTCACAGGCAGCTGTGCCATCGAGCGTGTCACATAGCGCTCAGATATCAGTGGGCCGCACACAATCCACAAGTGTCCAGTGTCCAAAAGTGTACGCAGAGATTCAAAATCTCCATTATCCTCTCATCACTTTGGTCACAGGCAGCTGTGCCATCGAGCGTGTCACATAGCGCTCAGATATCAGTGGGCCGCACACAATCCACAAGTGTCCACTGTCCACAAGTGTACGCAGAGATTCAAAATCTCCATTATCCTCTCGTCACTTTGGTCACAGGCAGCTGTGCCATCGAGCGTGTCACATAGCGCTCAGATATCAGTGGGCCGCACACAATCCACAAGTGTCCAGTGTCCAAAAGTGTACGCAGAGATTCAAAATCTCCATTATCCTCTCGTCACTTTGGTCACAGGCAGCTGTGCCATCGAGCGTGTCACATAGCGCTCAGATATCAGTGGGCCGCACACAATCCACAAGTGTCCAGTGTCCAAAAGTGTACGCAGAGATTCAAAATCTCCATTATCCTCTCGTCACTTTGGTCACAGGCAGCTGTGCCATCGAGCGTGTCACATAGCGCTCAGATATCAGTGGGCCGCACACAATCCACAAGTGTCCAGTGTCCAAAAGTGTACGCAGAGATTCAAAATCTCCATTATCCTCTCGTCACTTTGGTCACAGGCAGCTGTGCCATCGAGCGTGTCACATAGCGCTCAGATATCAGTGGGCCGCACACAATCCACAAGTGTCCAGTGTCCACAAGTGTACGCAGAGATTCAAAATCTCCATTATCCTCTCGTCACTTTGGTCACAGGCAGCTGTGCCATCGAGCGTGTCACATAGCGCTCAGATATCAGTGGGCCGCACACAATCCAAAAGTGTCCAGTGTCCAAAAGTGTACGCAGAGATTCAAAATCTCCATTATCCTCTCGTCACTTTGGTCACAGGCAGCTGTGCCATCGAGCGTGTCACATAGCGCTCAGATATCAGTGGGCGCACACAATCCACAAGTGTCCACTGTCCACAAGTGTACGCAGAGATTCAAAATCTCCATTATCCTCTCGTCACTTTGGTCACAGGCAGCTGTGCCATCGAGCGTGTCACATAGCGCTCAGATATCAGTGGGCCGCACACAATCCACAAGTGTCCAGTGTCCAAAAGTGTACGCAGAGATTCAAAATCTCCATTATCCTCTCGTCACTTTGGTCACAGGCAGCTGTGCCATCGAGCGTGTCTCATAGCGCTCAGATATCAGTGGGCCGCACACAATCCACAAGTGTCAAGTGTCCAAAAGTGTACGCAGAGATTCAAAATCTCCATTATCCTCTCGTCACTTTGGTCACAGGCAGCTGTGCCATCGAGCGTGTCACATAGCGCTCAGATATCAGTGGGCCGCACACAATCCACAAGTGTCCAGTGTCCAAAAGTGTACGCAGAGATTCAAAATCTCCATTATCCTCTCGTCACTTTGGTCACAGGCAGCTGTGCCATCGAGCGTGTCACATAGCGCTCAGATATCAGTGGGCCGCACACAATCCACAAGTGTCCAGTGTCCAAAAGTGTACGCAGAGATTCAAAATCTCCATTATCCTCTCGTCACTTTGGTCACAGGCAGCTGTGCCATCGAGCGTGTCACATAGCGCTCAGATATAAGTGGGCCGCACACAATCCACAAGTGTCCAGTGTCCAAAAGTGTACGCAGAGATTCAAAATCTCCATTATCCTCTCGTCACTTTGGTCACAGGCAGCTGTGCCATCGAGCGTGTCACATAGCGCTCAGATATCAGTGGGCCGCACACAATCCACAAGTGTCCAGTGTCCAAAAGTGTACGCAGAGATTCAAAATCTCCATTATCCTCTCGTCACTTTGGTCACAGGCAGCTGTGCCATCGAGCGTGTCACATAGCGCTCAGATATCAGTGGGCCGCACACAATCCACAAGTGTCCACTGTCCACAAGTGTACGCAGAGATTCAAAATCTCCATTATCCTCTCGTCACTTTGGTCACAGGCAGCTGTGCCATCGAGCGTGTCACATAGCGCTCAGATATCAGTGGGCCGCACACAATCCACAAGTGTCCAGTGTCCAAAAGTGTACGCAGAGATTCAAAATCTCCATTATCCTCTCGTCACTTTGGTCACAGGCAGCTGTGCCATCGAGCGTGTCACATAGCGCTCAGATATCAGTGGGCCGCACACAAACCACAAGTGTCCACTGTCCACAAGTGTACGCAGAGATTCAAAATCTCCATTATCCTCTCGTCACTTTGGTCACAGGCAGCTGTGCCATCGAGCGTGTCACATAGCGCTCAGATATCAGTGGGCCGCACACAATCCACAAGTGTCCAGTGTCCAAAAGTGTACGCAGAGATTCAAAATCTCCATTATCCTCTCGTCACTTTGGTCACAGGCAGCTGTGCCATCGAGCGTGTCACATAGCGCTCAGATATCAGTGGGCCGCACACAATCCACAAGTGTCCACTGTCCACAAGTGTACGCAGAGATTCAAAATCTCCATTATCCTCTCGTCACTTTGGTCACAGGCAGCTGTGCCATCGAGCGTGTCACATAGCGCTCAGATATCAGTGGGCCGCACACAATCCACAAGTGTCCAGTGTCCAAAAGTGTACGCAGAGATTCAAAATCTCCATTATCCTCTCGTCACTTTGGTCACAGGCAGCTGTGCCATCGAGCGTGTCACATAGCGCTCAGATATCAGTGGGCCGCACACAATCCACAAGTGTCCAGTGTCCAAAAGTGTACGCAGAGATTCAAAATCTCCATTATCCTCTCGTCACTTTGGTCACAGGCAGCTGTGCCATCGAGCGTGTCACATAGCGCTCAGATATCAGTGGGCCGCACACAATCCACAAGTGTCCAGTGTCCAAAAGTGTACGCAGAGATTCAAAATCTCCATTATCCTCTCGTCACTTTGGTCACAGGCAGCTGTGCCATCGAGCGTGTCACATAGCGCTCAGATATCAGTGGGCCGCACACAATCCACAAGTGTCCACTGTCCACAAGTGTACGCAGAGATTCAAAATCTCCATTATCCTCTTGTCATTTTGGTCACAGGCAGCTGTGCCATCGAGCGTGTCACATAGCGCTCAGATATCAGTGGGCCGCACACAATCCACAAGTGTCCACTGTCCACAAGTGTACGCAGAGATTCAAAATCTCCATTATCCTCTCGTCACTTTGGTCACAGGCAGCTGTGCCATCGAGCGTGTCACATAGCGCTCAGATATCAGTGGGCCGCACACAATCCACAAGTGTCCACTGTCCACAAGTGTACGCAGAGATTCAAAATCTCCATTATCCTCTCGTCACTTTGGTCACAGGCAGCTGTGCCATCGAGCGTGTCACATAGCGCTCAGATATCAGTGGGCCGCACACAATCCACAAGTGTCCACTGTCCACAAGTGTGTGCAGAAATTCTAAAACTCCCCTGTCCTATAGACACCTTGTACCTTGTTTTACATTACTATATAGTTTGTTGGATTTTGTCTACATTTCTACCAAAAACGAGGAAGGCTGGTGGAAGAGGCCGTGGAATTGGGGCGGGGGTTGGCAGCTGGTAATGATGGTGTTGGTGGTGGATCTGATGGTAGTGGCAAGAGCAAAATAGGACCAAATGCAGGGGGTGCTGACCCTGCGTCATCATCTGTCTACATAAGGCCTCGAACGCTTAGTTTTCTAGGAGTTGGCAAACCGCTTTTAAAGGCAGAGCATCAGGAAAAAGTTTTGTCTTACATTGCTGACTCAGCCTCCAGCTCTGTCGCCTCCTCTTCTTCAGTTGTAAAAAGTAAAAGCACTGAGTCGTCATTGGAGGCTCATGTTCATGAACCACACCTTTCCTTGTGTCCTTCACCCCAACCAAGATTGAAGGATGACGCAGGCCATACTACTGATTACTCCATGGAGCTGTTTTCACATACCATGCCTGGATTATCAAGTGAAATGGTGAATTACCCAGGCCAAGATGAATCTGACATGGAGTGCACTGATGCACAGCCGCTGATGGATGATTCTGCTGGTACATTCACTCAGAGCACTACATTGTCCTCGCAGTGTACAGAGCCAGATTTTGACCCTGATGAGACTCAGGTGCCCCTTCCCGCACACTATACCACCATACACGGTGACACAGAGAAAGGTGCACATGACATAGAAGAGGAGGTGATGGATGACCCAGTTGTTGACCCAGATTGGCATCCATTGGGGGAAGAGGGTGCTGCTTCCAATAGCTCAGATGAGGAGCATCCACAGCAGACATCGACATCGCAACAGCTGTTATCTGGCAGGCCCGGAGCACTCCAAAGACAGGTTCCAAACATCAAAAGAGTTGCTGGACAGCTTGTCCAGAGGGTCAAAAGATCACAGCGTGCTAGGCCGCAAAATGTCTGCCAAAGTTGGAAGAGTGCAGTGTGGCAGTTTTTTGAACAAAATCCTCATGATCAGGCCAAGGTTATCTATAAGAAGTGCGCAAAGACCTTTAGCCGAGGGAAAAATCTGAAAAATTTTAATACCAGTTGCATGCTTAGACATTTAACCAGCATGCACTTGCAAGCGTGGACACAACACCAAACCTCAAGTGCCACATGTGCAACTGATCACAACGAAGGTAGTCAGCAACGCTACATTGTTTCCCCCACTGTAAGCACACCGGTTAGCACAGCAGCAAATGTTGAGGTGTCGTTGCAAGGCCACAGCAGTCAGGGAATCCCACTGTTATATCAACGAAAGACTGATTCTAGGCCATCAGAAAGAACACCAAATCCATCACCATCATCAACCCTCTCTCAGTCCGCCCTGTCCACCGCTACTTCCACCATATGCAGCTCTCAAGTCCAGCTCACCCTCCCAGACACTATGAGTAGGTCAAGAAAGTACTCAGTCTCTCATCCGCGTACACTGGGTTTGAACGCCCACATTGCCAAACTAATCTCGTTTGAGATGATGCCCTTTCGGTTGGTGGAAAGCACAGCTTTCCGCGAACTCATGGCCTATGCAGTACCACGCTATGACCTACCCAGTCACCACTTCTTCTCTTGCAAAGCCATCCCAGCCCTCCACCATCATGTGAAAGACCGCATTGTCCATGCACTCAAGCAGTCAGTGAGCGGAAAGGTGCACCTCACAACTGATGCATGGTCCAGTCGGCATGGCCAGGGCCGTTACGTGTCCATCACTGCGCACTGGGTTAATGCGGTGGATGCAGGGTCCACAGGGGACAGCGGTGGTGGGACAGTGCTGCCTAGCCCACGGTCTAGGAAACAGTTGGCTGTAGGCGTTCGACCCTCCTCCTCCTCCTCCTCCTCCAGAAGCGACAGCTCGTCCACAGAGCGCAGTCGTACGAGCACTCCATCTGCAGCTGCCACTGTTGCACACGATGTGTCCCCCTATCGAGCAGCTAGTGGAAAGCGTCAGCAGGCTGTGTTGCAGATGATGTGTTTGGACGACAGACACACCACCGAGGTGCTGGCCGAGTACTTGAAGCGACAAACTGAGTCATGGCTGGGCAGTGTACATCTTGAGGCAGGCAAGGTAGTTAGTGATAACGGCCGTAATTTTGTGGCAGCCATAGCCCTTTCAAAACTCAGCCACATACCTTGCTTGGCTCACACCTTGAACCTGGTGGTGCAGTGCTTCCTCAAAAATTATCCGGAGTTAACAGCCCTTCTCCAGAAGGTGCGAAGACTGTGCGCGCACATCCGCCGGTCGCCTGTACACTCCGTTCGTATGCAGAAGCTGCAGCGATTGCTCCACCTTCCCAACCACCGCCTCATTATCGACATTGCAACAAGGTGGAACTCCACCCTGCACATGGTGGAGCGGCTGTGCGAGCAGAGGCAGGCCATAATGCATTTGTGGGAGGATACACGGCCAGGCACTTTGAGAGCAGACATGGAGTTGACAGGCGTGCAGTGGTTGAAGCTGAAAGACCTTTGTAAAGTCCTTCAGTGTTTTGAGGAATGCACACGGCTGGTAAGCGCAGACGACGCCATCCTAAGCATGAGCATCCCACTTATGCGTCTGCTCATGCAAACTTTGACGCACCTTAAGGAGCAGGCGTCTGCAGCCAATGTTGATGAGGAGGAAGAGGAGGAGGGAATCCTTGATGACATTCAGCCATTGTCTGCTCAGGGACCTCTCCTGGACGAGGTGGAGGAAGAAGAGGAGGAGGAGGAGGAGAATGATGGGGATGATTACTTAGGGGAGGAGGATGCATCTCGTGGGGCAAGTGAAAATGTTGGCGTGGCAAGGTCTGGTACAGGGTTTGTGCGTGACTGGAGGGATGTGGATTTGCCAGAAAGTGCTCCTCCACCCAGCACTCGCAGTGCATCATTGACACCGGGAACATTGGCCCACATGTCAGATTATGCCTTGCGGATCCTAAAAAGGGACCCCCGCATTGCCAAAATGATGAACGATGACGACTACTGGTTGGCCAGCATCCTGGATCCACGCTATAAAGGCAAATTACAAAACATCATGCCACAGGAGAACCTTGACCTAATATTGGCTAATAAACAAGCAACTCTGGTAAATCGGTTGCTTGAGGCATTCCCAGCACACAGCAGCGGTGATGGTTCTCACACGAGCCGTACGGACCGGGGGCAGCTTGGCAGAGGTGTTCGTGGTGCACACAGCAGAAGTGGCGTTGGAGACAGGGGTTCCATGACAATGTTGTGGACTGATTTTTCAAATACCGCTCACACAACTGGTAATACTTCATCGATGGAAAGTGACAGGAGACAGCAGTTGTCAACTATGGTTACAAACTACTTTTCCTCCCATATCGATGTTCTCCCACACAGGTCATTCCCCTTTGACTATTGGGCAGCTAAACTGGACACCTGGCCTGAATTGGCCCAATATGCCTTACAGGAGCTCGCTTGCCCAGCTGCAAGTGTGCTATCGGAAAGAGTCTTCAGTGCAGCTGGATCAATCCTGACAGAAAAAAGGACCCGTCTGTCAACCCAAAATGTGGATGATCTAACCTTCATTAAAATGAACCACGCATGGGTTTCCAAGGATTTTGTCCCACCTTCCCCTGATGACACATAGGGTGACAGAAAAATGGCTTGCTTTGGTCCACCTCTTCCTGGTACTTCACCTATTTCGCCTTTTGCATCAGTTGAATGTCCAACATCAACATATGCCACTTTATAAAACTCCCTAACTGTGCTGCCTCCCCCCCATGGCCGGGGTCACCACCTAGCGCACGACACCGTGTGAGTGCCGTTGCCCTGGACAGGTGGGTAGGCCGACTCTTGGGCGCGGGCACTGGCACAGGGTCCCTCATAGTGCAATCAAGTGTCTCTGACGGTGGTGGTGCACACCCGCCGTCAGACACACCGCTGTACTATGAGGGGCCCAGTGCCAGTACCGACGCCCACGAGTGGGCCCCCCTTGCTTGGCCAGGGCCCCAGCATTTGCAATCTTTACCTCTCCCTGCTCCTCCGCTGTGTAATCTGGGCCGTCAAATCCATACTGTGCCTGACACCGTCTGAGCCTGCCTCCTGATGTATAGACATATATTTTGAATGTGTACGCTATCCATACATGTTATCCGGGGATACGTTACCCCTTCTAAACTTTGTGCAATGACGTGCAATCCATACTGGGCCTAACAACGTCTGAGCCTGCCTCATGCTGTATAGACATATATTTTGAATGTGTACGCTATCCATACATGTTATCCAGGGATACGGTACCCTTTCTAACCTTTGTGCAATGACGTGCAATCCATACTGGGCCTAACACCGTCTGAGCCTGCCTCATGCTGTATAGACATATATTTTGAATGTGTACGCTATCCATACATGTTATCCGGGGATACGGTACCCCTTCTAACCTTTGTGCAATGACGTGCAATCCATACTGGGCCTAACACCGTCTGAGCCTGCCTCATGCTGTATAGACATATATTTTGAATGTGTACGCTATCCATACATGTTATCCGGGGATACGGTACCCCTTCTAACCTTTGTGCAATGACGTGCAATCCATACTGGGCCTAACACCGTCTGAGCCTGCCTCATGCTGTATAGACATATATTTTGAATGTGTACACTATCCATACATGTTATCCGGGGATACGGTACCCCTTCTAACCTTTGTGCAATGACGTGCAATCCATACTGGGCCTAACACCGTCTGAGCCTGCCTCATGCTGTATAGACATATATTTTGAATGTGTACGCTATCCATACATGTTATCCAGGGATACGGTACCCTTTCTAACCTTTGTGCAATCACGTGCAATCCATACTGGGCCTAACACCGTCTGAGCCTGCCTCATGCTGTATAGACATATATTTTGAATGTGTACGCTATCCATACATGTTATCCAGGGATACGGTACCCTTTCTAACCTTTGTGCAATGACGTGCAATCCATACTGCGCCTAACACCGTCTGAGCCTGCCTCATGCTGTATAGACATATATTTTGAATGTGTACGCTATCATACATGTTATCCGGGGATACGGTACCCCTTCTAACCTTTGTGCAATGACGTGCAATCCATACTGGGCCTAACACCGTCTGAGCCTGCCTCATGCTGTATAGACATATATTTTGAATGTGTACGCTATCCATACATGTTATCCGGGGATACGGTACCCCTTCTAACCTTTGTGCAATGACGTGCAATCCATACTGGGCCTAACACCGTCTGAGCCTGCCTCATGCTGTATAGACATATATTTTGAATGTGTACGCTATCCATACATGTTATCCGGGGATACGGTACCCCTTCTAACCTTTGTGCAATGACGTGCAATCCATACTGGGCCTAACACCGTCTGAGCCTGCCTCATGCTGTATAGACATATATTTTGAATGTGTACGCTATCCATACATGTTATCCGGGGATACGGTACCCCTTCTAACCTTTGTGCAATGACGTGCAATCCATACTGGGCCTAACACCGTCTGAGCCTGCCTCATGCTGTATAGACATATATTTTGAATGTGTACGCTATCCATACATGTTATCCAGGGATACGGTACCCTTTCTAACCTTTGTGCAATGACGTGCAATCCATACTGGGCCTAACACCGTCTGAGCCTGCCTCATGCTGTATAGACATATATTTTGAATGTGTACGCTATCCATACATGTTATCCAGGGATACGGTACCCTTTCTAACCTTTGTGCAATGACGTGCAATCCATACTGGGCCTAACACCGTCTGAGCCTGCCTCATGCTGTATAGACATATATTTTGAATGTGTACGCTATCCATACATGTTATCCGGGGATACGGTACCCCTTCTAACCTTTGTGCAATGACGTGCAATCCATACTGGGCCTAACACCGTCTGAGCCTGCTTCATGCTGTATAGACATATATTTTGAATGTGTACGCTATCCATACATGTTATCCAGGGATACGGTACCCTTTCTAACCTTTGTGCAATGACGTGCAATCCATACTGGGCCTAACACCGTCTGAGCCTGCCTCATGCTGTATAGACATATATTTTGAATGTGTACGCTATCCACACATGTTATCCGGGGATACGGTACCCCTTCTAACCTTTGTGCAATGACGTGCAATCCATACTGGGCCTAACACCGTCTGAGCCTGCCTCATGCTGTATAGACATATATTTTGAATGTGTACGCTATCCATACATGTTATCCGGGGATACGGTACCCCTTCTAACCTTTGTGCAATGACGTGCAATCCATACTGGGCCTAACACCGTCTGAGCCTGCCTCATGCTGTATAGACATATATTTTGAATGTGTACGCTATCCATACATGTTATCCAGGGATACGGTACCCTTTCTAACCTTTGTGCAATGACGTGCAATCCATACTGGGCCTAACACCGTCTGAGCCTGCCTCATGCTGTATAGACATATATTTTGAATGTGTACGCTATCCATACATGTTATCCAGGGATACGGTACCCTTTCTAACCTTTGTGCAATGACGTGCAATCCATACTGGGCCTAACACCGTCTGAGCCTGCCTCATGCTGTATAGACATATATTTTGAATGTGTACGCTATCCATACATGTTATCCGGGGATACGGTACCCCTTCTAACCTTTGTGCAATGACGTGCAATCCATACTGGGCCTAACACCGTCTGAGCCTGCCTCATGCTGTATAGACATATATTTTGAATGTGTACGCTATCCATACATGTTATCCGGGGATACGGTACCCCTTCTAACCTTTGTGCAATGACGTGCAATCCATACTGGGCCTAACACCGTCTGAGCCTGCCTCATGCTGTATAGACATATATTTTGAATGTGTACGCTATCCATACATGTTATCCAGGGATACGGTACCCTTTCTAACCTTTGTGCAATCACGTGCAATCCATACTGGGCGTGAGAACGGCTGGCGAGCTGTTAAGCAAGCTACAGCACCTGTCCAGACAAGTACAGGGATTCCCTAGCGAGGAGACTTATTTGATTGTTTTCTATGTTGGGACAGCAATTTTTGGGGAGCACTATACTCTGGAGAATGATAGATGGGGCCCACCATACACTGGAACATTCCAAAGGTGGACATCAGACACTGGAGCAGCATTTACAGGGCCCATTATACACTAGAGCATTAGAAATGGGGCCCATTATGTTTGGAGCATTATTTGGGCCCATAAGACAGTGGAGCTTCATCCATGGGGACCAACATATACTGTAGCATTTTGTGGAGCTCATCATATACTGTTTCAAACATTATATGGGACCAATGATTTTGTATGGAGAAATAGATGGGCCTCGTCATGAGATGTAAAAAGTGAGGTATTTTTCATTGTACTATACCGCTATTTCTCTGCCGTATCGGAGCATGATGAGTTGTGGTATGTGTTAAAGGGGCGCTCTTTCGCCCAGGGCACATGAAAACCTGCAGCCAGCCCTCCCCCCCACAAATTTAGCCAAATAACCCCCATTTTTCAGTGCGTAACTTGTATTATGAAGTTAATTAAGGTTGACAAGCTTAAGTAAGAAGAATTGATGCTTTTGGCATTCAAATGGGCACTGTAGGTATGTTTCCTGTCCTCCTCTCACTGCCGACTTTTATTCCCCATTGACTTACATTGGGTTTCGTGTTTCGGGACGACCCCGACTTTTCCCTATAATCGGACGATCTTGCTCGACCCGACTTTTGGAAAAGTCGGGTTTCACGAAACGAAACGCGACCCTAAAAAAGCAAAAGTCGCTCAACTCTAGTCAAAAGTAAAAGAAAAGTCAAAGATGCTATACGATTTTTACAGGATGAAAATCATGAAATGGTAAGACAGGATGTTGAGAAGGCCAAACTTTTAAATTCCTATTTTGCATCTGTTTTCGCTCAGAAAGGAAATTTAACATCAACTATTCTTCACTGTCCTATTAAGGAAATAGAAGATTCCAGGATATCTATAAACAGAAAGTTAGTGAGGAAACACTTAGCTAATCTAAATGAATTCAAGTCTCCAGGTCCAGATGAATTACAACCCAGAGTACTGAAGGAGATAGCAGAAGAAATTTTTGAACCGCTCTCCATAATCTTTGAAAATTCGTGGAGAACAGGAGAAGTCCCAGAAGACTAGAAAAGAGCAAATGTTGTTTGTATCTTCAAAAAGGGGAAGAAGGTGGACCCAGGCAACTATAGGCTGGTGAGTCTGACTTCTATACCAGGAAAGATGTTTGAACAAATTATTAAACAACATGTATGTCAGTACCTGGATAAGAATGAAGTGATTAAACAGAGTCAGCATGGGTTTGTAAATAATAAGTCATGTCAGACTAACTTACCGTATATACTCGAGTATAAGTCGATCCGAGTATAAGTTGACACTGACAGGCTGCAGGGGACCGCAGACACATACCGGGGAACGCGGAGATGACGGGGACCAGGTAAGTTTGAACCGTGACCCGAATATAAGTCGAGGGGGGTCTTTTTCAGCCCCAAAAGGGGGCTGAAAAACTCGACTTATATTCGAGTATATACGGTAATTTCCTTCTATGACAGAATCACTGAGTGGATCAGGGAAATGATGCAGATATAGTATATCTTGACTTCAGCAAAGCATTTGACAAAGTATCTCACACAATCCTTATTGAAAAAATGACTAAGTATGGAATGGACAATGCAACTGTTAGGTGGATTCATAACTGGTTAAGCGATCGGACCCAAAGAGTGGTCGTAAATGGCTGCACATCCAGCTGGAAGAATGTTTCAAGTGGGGTACCACAGGGCTCTGTCCTGGGCCCTGTATTGTTCAACATCTTTATCAACGATTTAGATGAAGGAATTGAGGGTAAACTGATTAAACTTGCTGATGACACAAAACTAGGGGGGATAGCTAATACTAGAGAATAGAGACAGAAGATTCAAAAAGATATAAATAAATTGGAGCAGTGGGCAGCAACTAGCAGAATGGTTTTTAACAGGGAAAAATGCAAAGTACTACATCTGAGCAATAAAAATGAAAAAGCATATACAGAATGGGAGGAATAGGGCTAAGCAACAGTACATGTGAAAAAGACTTGGGTACACTAATAGATCACAGACTGAATATGAGTCAACAGTGTGAAGCAGCAGCAAAAAGGCAAATACAATTCTAGGATGTATTAACAGAAGCATACAGTCTAGATCACATGAAGTCATTATTGCCCTCTACTCCTCTTTGGTCAGACCTCATCTGGAATACTGTGTCCAGTTTTGGGCGCCACATTTTAAAAAAGACATCAACAAACTGAAGCAAATTCAGAAAAGAGCGACCAGAATGGTGACCGGTCTGCAAACCCTGTCTTATGAGGAAAGGTTGCAGGATTTGGGAATGTTTAGCTTGCAAAAGAGAAGACTGAGAGGAGACTTAATAACTGTCTACAAATATCTCAAGGGCTGTCACATTGCAGAAGGATCATCTTTATTCTCATTTGCAGAAGGAAAGACTAGAAGCAATGGGATGAAACTGAATGGGAGGAGACACAGATTAGATATTAGAAAAACTTTTTGACAGTTAGAGTGATCAATGAGTGGAACAGGATGCCATGAGAGGTGTTGAGTTCTCCTTCAATAGAAGTCTTCAAACAGAGGCTGGACAGATATCTGTCTGGGATGATTTAGCGAATTATGATTTGAGCAGGGGGTGGGACCAGATGGCCCAGGAGGTCCCTTCCAACTCTACGATTCTATGATTCTATGATTCTAAGAGCCTGGACAAAGATTTACAGCGGCCGGGCCCAAGTGATAACAAGACGGAACTGCCAGTACCCATCTTGGCAAATGGTGGTGAAGAGATAAAATCTCATGAAGTTTGTGAGCTAAGAACTGAAGAAGACAGTCACCCGGTCGGGTCAACTGTAGTGAGGGAAGTATCCGTGGTAAAGCCAGAGCCTTCTGTCCAGGAAGAGAGCAAGACCACGACCTTCAAATCTGTAATCGAAGTACCCGAAGACATGCAAGAAGCCTGTGCTGAGGAAGGTGTGCATGAGGCTTTTAAAGAGGCGGTAAAGGCGTGTAAGGTGCACTGGGCACCTGAGACTTGGCAGTTGGTGATAATATCAGCCAGAGAAGATACAGCAAACCGGGTAGCTGTCCTGAAAGAGATGCATTTGCAATGTCTTCACGTCAAACAGCTGGTCAGGAGGAGTAATATGAAAGCTGCTTGACGCCTAGAGCTAGCAAGGGAGGCTATGGATCGGCTTGGTTTGCTGAAAGATGTAGTTACGGTACCCAAAAGTCTGATTGGGAGAATCATTGGAAGATTCAGGAAGGTAATGCAAGACCTTGTAAAATATCTCTGGTGTGGTGACGGTGAGGATCCCTCCTGATGATGAAGACTAGGTATCCAGTGAAGAGGGTAGGATCCCCATCATGGTGGTTGGCTCCGTGGAAAGCCTGAGAAACTTTTGGATGCTCTTGGAGTATTGAGTGGGGTACCTGCAAGAGATTGAGCAGTTGAGGCTGGACCGTCAGCAGATCAATAAAGAGGTAAGGAACACCAGGTGGCGGCAGCCTTCAACCCAAGATGAAAGGACTCGAAGGGTTCCTCCAAGTAGTGACATGGCAGGTCGCCGAAGAATGTCAGCAAATGGCAGTTCGACGGGCCGTACGAGGCTGAGAGACCTTAGTTCCTGTGAGACTCTGAATGGGTCAGACTCAGGCCCGACAGTAGGCTCGACTAAGACTTATGACCGCGCCAACCAGGAGAGCCGGTCAGGGAATGGAACAGATAGAGAAAGGGTGGAGACTAAACAGTGTCTGATGACCAGACAGACTGTGACTGGAAGGTCAAAGACCAAGGCCGATATTCTGACCGCTGGGGGCGGGGGAGGCCTAACATAGGGATGAGGCCGTATGACAGATGGAGATGGTTCTATCGACCTATTTGGCAAGGTGTAATGAGTGCCCTGTCTCCAGATCCTGGGGTAATGTTGTGTGTTCAACCCCACAAGTTTGAACAGAGGGGGGAGGTATGTGGTGTAGTGACCACTTTGTCCGCTAGGGGGCGCTGTGTGGGTGTCCCAGGAGAGAGGATGAGAGGCAGGATGCTGAGTGATCGTTATGTATCCCAAGGTAGGTGGCCTTGGGATGGAAGCTTGAATATGTGTGTTGATCAACAGAGGTACTGCTGAGCTTTTGCTACACTGTATCAGGGAGTGCTTTCCAGGTAGCTGGTGAGGTAGGCGGGACCCAGTTGGTCCGTTTGGAAGGTCTCACTGGAGGATGTGTTTGCCTTCCTGAAGTGCCTGTGTGTATAATGGCTGCACGTGTCTGAGAGTTCCCGGGGGAGGGAATGGACATCTGCAGTGTGGTGAAGCAACCATGAGGTAACCCGGCCACGGGTTGAGGCTAGGGAGCCTGCGCATTGGACATTGCATAACCTGTGTGACTACAGGGTTAACAGAGTGGAGCTCTGTCATGGACGCTATGCTGTTATGAACTTTCTGTTGCTATTCATGGTTTATGATGCTTAATAAACCACATGGACTGTTGGAGTTATATGAGAAACCCATGCCGGACCTGGTTATTTGGTTGCCTAGGGAGTATCCCCTACCTGAATAACAAGCGCTACATTACAGGAGATATACGTTTTCCTTACATACAATGTGACACCTCCTCCCCTCTTGATAATCCTGTTTCTAATAAATAAGGTGTAGCCTTCAAGGTTTGAATTCCCATCATGTGTATTATCTCACCAAGTTTTAGTGATGCCTATGACATCATATCACTCTTCCTTTGTTAGCATCTCCAATTCTTCTTGTTTATTTCCCATACTCTGTCATTTGTATAGATACATTTTAATTTGTAGTCAGTTTCTCTTGCGCCTCTATTTTCATTCAGAGTTTGTTGCTTTTGTTCTTTATTTCCTCTTCTAATAGCAGGGTTCTCAAAAGAATTCATTAGCTCAATATTTTTTACTGGCCGCATATTTCCCATCACATATTGCTCTAGTTTAAAGCTCTCCTGGTGAGTGTAGCAAGGCATCTACCAAATATGTGCATTCCTGTTTTTGTAAAATGCAACCCATCTCGAACAAGTAGGTCATCATACGTGTGTGGTTTGACCATTTCCTCCAAGCAGCTTGACCCAATGGTCCTCAAACTCGTGGTGACTCTTCACTCTTCCCAGAATAAAACAGGAATATGCAAATTATCTCCCTTGAGCTTTAATTCCTTGTTTGATTATTTCCTCCAAGCAGCTCGATCCTCAAGTTACACCCAAAGATCCTCAGACTTGCGGCAACTCTTCACTCTCCCCAGAATGCATCAGGAATATGCAAATGATCTCCCTGGCTTGCAGATCTCTGTAACCATCCTAGAGGGCTGACTGAGCGTTTTTTGCTATATTCATTATGATAAGAAATGACAGAGCTACCTGAAAATCTTTATTCCATAACAATGGTATGCACATAATGTCAAGGGAGCCTGTCTAAGGTGGCATCCAAGCATAAATGTAAGGGGGCACAATTTATTGAAGAAGAAAAACTTTTAAAATTTTTCTCTCAGTTGTTCCGCTCAGTACGGAGCTGCTAGCAATGCAGTGCAGTTGTCGATGGTGTGATGAGAGCTCTCTAATTTGATGCACTAATTGGATGCAGAGCAGAGAGTGTTAGGGTATGTGCTGCACACTTTGCTGATTTTGCTGTGGATCCGCAGAAGATTTTCTGTGGAAAATTCCATGCAGAAACGCAACGGTTTATTTTCTGCAGCATGTCAATTCTTTTTGCGGATCCACAGCTGCGGTTTCCATTCTGGCACATAAAAAAATCTCTCTCTCTCCAAAAAGTAGAAGTAGAACGTTCAAAAACCAAATCTGCATAGCCAAAAATGCAATGGAAAACTGCAAGGAATCCGCATAAATTCCGCAGGAAAAAAGCAAGCGTTTTAGCCTGCGTTTTTTGCCAAGAGATGCAGATTCTCTTCAGAAAAATCTGCAGGCTAATCTGCAACTTGTGGACATGCTCTTACAGTCCAAAATGGGATGGAGGATCTGACTTTTGGTTATGGGCTCTGGACTGGGTTTTTACCTTGGGAGCTCTGGTGGTTAGTCTCCCAGAACTGGAGTTACGGTGCCCTCGAGCTGGGGATGGACGGCTGAGGGTAACATGGTGGTCGAGTTTTTTCCCATTGGGGTTTTGGCCAAAAGGTTTTTAGCCAGATCTTTTAGCTTCAACAACCCTCCCCTCATATTTTGCATTATGATGATTGCTTATTGTTAAATGTTATGGTATGTTATTAAACTTGGCTGCTGTGGCCAAAATTATCCAAAGAACAAGTTGTAGTCTGTTTTATTCTAATAGCGGGAATATCGGTGGGAGGGGGTTAGGATTGAGAGGTATGTCTAAAGAGAAGGCTGAACTCGCCATATGCGGTCATGTGCCTCCGATTAGCAGCTTCCTGTATACCCTGTACAAAGTCAGCAAGCTTCCAATCAGTGTTGCAAGTGGGGTTACTCACAGCTCAGCATTCGGTGCACTGCTACATCTACAACAGAGAAAACAGGGATCCTATCCAAACTGCACCAAACAGGCCAGCAAGTGACACAACCCTGGAATCAGGCTCTCTGCCTCTACATCATGCGGCTCTCAGATTACATAGTAAAAACTTGCTGATTGCGTCCTTAAACCAAATTAAAGGGAATTTATGTGGTATTTTAGTAATATCACATTTACTCTCCAACATACTGTAGTTTTCACATGAAAAATCTGCAAGAAATGTAGAATCTGCAGTATACAAGAAATACAGTGTAAAAAAGTGTTTCCTCTCATGTAAAAACATGCAGCAGTAAAGTAGCTCTTTATAATGTTTCAGTATTATATAAAGATGAGCAGATCAATCTGTGGGCGGCTAAGTTTGAATAGAATTTCTTGCGGTTTTACGCAAATTCAAATATTATGAGATTCGTTTTATGGTTCTTAAAAAATAAAAACTTGTCCTTTCCTACACTGCTGATGCCTTATTGTGTGGTCACGTGGGTCTCCCGATAATTCCCTGCAGCTATGTCTACAGATGGGCGAACAGTAAATTTCGGCGTCCGTACCGAACACCTACTGTTCGGGCATGTACATCGAACATGTACTTCACCAGGAAGTCCGTGTTACTGCTCAGGCTCGGCTGCCCGACCACCGGGTATTTGTCGCGCTGTCATGGGCATGACAGCATGGCAAACACCGCTTCTGATCGCCTGTGAAATCATCCCCGCCAGTCAGAGAGCTGCAGTTCCCATGCTGTCAAAAGACAGTGAGAGCGCTCAGCTGTGCTTGGAAATATAAAGTTTACCTCTGGCCACTGGTGTGAGCTGATGGGACTATTGCTCCCATCATCTGACATCTGGTGACACTAATTACAGTGAGAACAGGAGCAGTGGATGGGAGTATTCACTAGCCGCTTCTGCGCTGTAAATAAATAATTAAAAAAAAACGGAGTGGGTTCCCCTATATTTTTACTAACCAGCCAGACAAAACTACCAGCTGGGGGCTGCAACCCTTAGCTGTCAGCTTCAGCAGGGCTAGTTATTTTTTAATTATTTAAATAAAAAATTTAAAAAAACTGTGTGTGGTCCCCCCCATTTTTTTATCATCCAGCCTTGCAAATGCTGACAGCTGGCAGCTGGTATTCTCATGCTGGTAAGAGGCCATGGATATTGGCCCCCCCAGCCTAAAAATAGCAGACCTCAGCTGCCCAGAAAAGGAACTCCTATTAGATGCACCAATTCTGGTGCTTTGCCCAGCTCTTACCACTTGCCCTGTATCGATGGAAAGTGGGGTTCATATTTATGGGGTTGATGTCACCTTTGTATTGTCAGGTGACATCAAGCCCATGGCTTAGTAATGGTGAGGTGTCTGTGTATATATTACTATTCCTATAGTTGTGTGGTAAATAAAGAAACAGCCAAAATAAAGTCCTTTATTTGAATTAAGATTAAACACAGTTTTCCATGTTTTTATTTAAACACCTAATTCCACTGAATCCCTCGTTCTCCTGTAATAAAACTAAAATAAAAAACAACAATATACCATACCTGCCCATTGTTCTGTCCCACACCGTAATCCATATCTAGGAGATAAAAAGTTTTCAACCTGGACAGTGCCAAGATGCGACCGTCAAGGCTGATAACCACTGGTGCGAGTGTAGCCTCAGAGACTGGTGGTGACGTCATCAAGATAACCTCCAGAAAGTGAGGCTCCGTTCTCAGCCGTGCAAAACTGCCATCATCTCAGTGATGACATCCCCACTCAGACACTCATATTTAACCCCTTCATGACCTATGACGCCTACGTAGGCGTCATGAAAAGTTGTGCCCAAATGACCCATGACGACCCCGTGGGCGTCATACTATAAATAGCATTCCTGCGGGTCGGGTGACCGGGTCACTGAAATGTCACCCGACCCGCAGATACAGGACAACATGCAGTTAAGCCCAGGGGGGATGGCTTTGCACCCACGTGGTTAGGATCGCTCTGATTGGCTGTTAGAAGTGAAACAGCCAATCAGAGCAATAGTAATATTTCATCAATGAAAATTGATGAAATATTACAATCCAGCCATGGCCGATGCTGCACTAGCATCGGACATGGCTGAAGACACTAACATGACCCACCACACGGCTGGGGGGGGCGACCGGCCCCCGCCACGGACTGATGGCAGCGATGGCCCCTGCCATCATGATCTACTCCCCCTCCCTTTCCCCCCTGTCCCCCCCTCTGTCCGATTCCCCCCTCACCCACCCCGGTACCTCCTATGTCCCGCTTTGCCTCCCCATGTCCCGCCGTCCCTCCTGCATGGGCGCTGCCATCTTGGAAAATGGCGGGCACATGCACAGTGCACCCACCGGCATTTCCCAGCTGCAGATTTATTTTGATCACTGTGCTAAAACTCTCACAGTGATCAAAATTTAAAAAAAAAGTAAATCACCGCCCCCCTTATCACCCCCATAGGCAGGCACATGTAATAAAATAAAGAAAATATTTTTAGTTTTTAATTAGGGCTAGGGTTAGGGCTAGGGTTGGAATTAGGGTTAGGGTTGGAATTAGGGTTAGAAATAGGGTTAGGGTTGGAATTAAGTTTGGGATTAGGGTTAGGGTTGAAATTAGGGTTAGGAATAGGTTTAGGGGTGGGTTGGGATTGGGATTAGGGAAAGGCTTGTGGTTAGGGGTGTATTGGGGTTAGGGTTGTGGTTAGGGTTGGGATTAGGGTTAGGGGTGTGTTGGGGTTAGGATTGGAGATAGAATTGAGGGGTTTCCACTGTTTAGGCACATCAGGGGGTCTCCAAATGCGACATAGCGCCACCATTTATTCCAGCCAATTTTGCGTTCACAAAGTCAAACAGTGCTCCCTCCATTCTGAGCCCCGACGTGTGCCCAAACAGTGGTTTACCCCCACATATGGGGTATCAGTGTACTCAGGAAAAATTGCACAACAACTTTGGGGGTCTAATTTCTCCTGTTACCCTTGGGAAAATAAAAAATAGGGGGCTAAAAAATTTATTTTTGTGGAAAAAAATGATTTTTTATTTTCACGCTGGGCGTTATAAAATTCTGTGAAGCACTTGGGGGTTCAAAGTGCTCACCACACATCTAGATAAGTTCCTTGGGTGGTCTAGTTTCCAAAATGGGGTTACTTGTGGGGGGTTTCCACTGTTTAGGCACATCAGGGGCTCTGCAAACGTAACATGACGCCCACAGACCATTCCATCAAGTCGGCATTTCAAAACGTCACTACTTTCTTTCCAAGCCCTGATGTGTGCCCAAACAGTGGTTCCCCACACATATGGGGTACCAGCGTACTCCGGACAAACTGGACAACAACTTTTGGGGTCCAATTTCTCCTGTTACCATTGTGAAAATAAAAATTAGTGGGCTAAAAAATCATTTTTTGAGGAAAAAAAAATGTTTTATTTTCACGACTCTGCGTTGTAAACTTCTGTGAAGCACTTGGAGGTTCAAAGTGCTTACTATGTATCTAGATAAGTTCCTTAGGGGGTCTAGTTTCCAAAATGGGGTCATGTGTGGGGGAGCTCCAAAGCTTAGGCACACAGGGGCTCTCCAAACACGACATGGTGTTTGCTAACGATTGGAGCTAATTTTCCTTTCAAAAAGTCAAATGGCGCTCCTTCCCTTCTGAGCCCTGCCGTGCGCCCAAACAGTGGTTCCCCCCACATATGGGGTACCAGCGTACTCCGGACAAACTGGACAACAACTTTCGTGGTCCAATTTATTCTGTTTCCCTTGAGAAAATAAAAATTAGCTTGCTAAAATATAATTTTTGAGGAAAAAAAATGATTTTTTATTTTCTCTGCTTTGTGTTATAATCTTCTGTGAAGCACTTGGGGACTCAAAGTGCTCACCACACATCTAGATAAGTTCCTTCGGGGGTCTAGTTTCCAAAATGGGGTCACTTGTGGAGGAGCTCCAATGTTTAGGCACACAGTGACTCTCCAAACGCGACATGGCAACCGCTAAATATTCCAGCATATTTTCCATTCAAAAAGTCAAATGGTGCTCCTTCCATTCTGAGCCCTGCCGTGCGCGCAAACAATGGTTTTTGACCACATATGAGGTATCGATGTACTCAGAAGAAATTGCCCAACAAATTTTAGGCTCCATTTTACCCTGTGACCCACGTGAAAATGAAAACAAAAAAAAAATTTTGCTTCCAAAATTGTGCTGATGTAAAGTAGACATGTGGAAAACGTTATTTATTAACTATTTTGTGTCACCTAACTCTCTGGTTTAACAGAATAAAAATTCAAAATTTGAAAATTGCGAAATTTTCAAAATTTTTGCCAAATTTCTGTTTTTTTCACAAATAAATGCAAAAGTTATTTACCTAAATTTACCAATATCATGAAGCCCAATATGTCACGAAAAAACGATCTCAGAATCACTAGGATGCATTGAAGCGTTCCTGAGTTATTACCTCATAAAGGGACACTGGTCAGAAATGCAAAAAATGGCCAGTCATTAAGGTCAAAATAGGCTGGGTCATGAAGGGGTTAAGTCACATGCTGTCCTTTTTCTTGAGATCCTCCTTGAGATGGTTCCACTCCTTCATTGGAGTCCTGCTGTGTTTAATTAAACTGATAGGACTTGATTTGGAAAAGCACACACCTGTCTATATAAGAACTCACAGCTCACAGTGCATGTCAGACCAAATGACAATCATAAGGTCAAAGGAAATGGCCAAGCAGCTCAGAGACAGAATTGTGGCAAGGTGCAGATTTGGCCAACGTTAGAAAAGAATTTCTGATGTACTCAAGTGTTGTGAATTCACTTACTGGCCTACCTCTGTTTACTAGTGAAGCTGGTTATATTGACAGAGACGTTGCGAGTTCTCTTTCCAGGCTCCCTTTGGTGGTTACTGGAGGTAATGGAGCAGATCTAATTAACAGAGGCCTGCCACCTGATAATGAGGAGGATGATTGGAGATCTGGAGTTTCTGACTGGATTTAAGACAGCCGACTCCCTCTATCCCTGCTGGTGATTTTTTCCTGCCTCCTGAGGTCTTAGTTTCCAGCTCAGTCCCTGCATGCTCAGCTAAGTGTTCTGTTGCTATTGTTCACATTTAATCTGGTTTTGTCTATTTCAGTTTTGTGTGGTCGGCCAGCTCCGGTTGGGGGTGTGCTGAATTTCCATCCTTATGTTACTACTTGTGCCAGTTTGTTTTTGTCCCTTATTAGATTGGCCTCTTTTTGCTCTGCTTTCAGAATATACCAGAGTGCTGATATAGTGGGCGGAGTCTAGTGACTTCAGTATTTTTCTATCAGACGTGTTGGGCATTTTTTTGCAGGGTTTTTTGCGTGAATGCAGACAGAGTCTTTCCTTTCCTGTCCTGTCTAGTTAGTGTGGGCCCCATCGTTTGCTCAGTCTATTTTCCTACCTGCGTTTGTGTTTTCATCTTGTCTCACCGACAATATATGTTTGGTGGCTATCTATTCCTTTGCAGTCTGCTCTGGGGCAGTTTAGATTTCCCCTTTCTTGCTTTAGGCTTATTTAGTTCTCCGGCTGTGTCGAGGTGTCTAGGATCATCGTAGGTATGCTCCACGGCTACTGCAAGTTGTGTGGATAGGATCAGGGGTCTGCAATCCGATTAGTTACCAACCTCTCTGGTTTTCTATGGCTTAGCTTGGTCTTGCATTCCTCCTCGGTGACCCAATCATAACACTCAAGGTTCCTAGGAGCACAGTGGCCCCCATAATCCTTAAATGGAAGAAGTTTGGGGCCACCAGAAGTCTTCTTAGACCTGGCTGTCCAACCAAACTGAGCAATTGTGGGAGAAGAGCCTTGGTGAGAGAGATAAACAAGAACCCCAAGATCACTGTGGCTGAGTTCCAGAGATGCAGTAGGGAGATGGGAGAAAGTTCCACAAAGTCAACTATCACTGCAGCCCTCCACCAGTTGAGCCTTCATGGCAAGTGGCCCAACGGAAGCCTCTCTTCAGGGCAAGACATGTGAAAGCCTGCATAGAGTTTGCTAAAAAACACATGAAGGACTCACAGACTATGAGAAATAAGATTCTCTGGTCTGATGAGACAAAGACAGACCTATTTGGCGATAATTCTAAGAGGTGTGTGTGGAGAAAACCAGGCACTGCTTCTCACCTGCCCAATACAATACCAGCAGTGAAACATGGTGATGGCAGCATCATGCTATGCGGGTGTTTTTCAGCTGCAGGGACAGGGTGACTGGTTGCCATTGAAGGAAACATGAATGCGGCCAAGAACAGCGATATCCTGGAAGAAAACCTCTTCCGGAGTGCTCTGGACCTCAGACTTGGCCAAAGGTTCAACTTAAAAACAAGACAATGACTCCACGCACACAGCTAAAATAATAAAGGAGTGGCTTCAGAACAACTCTGTGACCATTCTTGACAGGCCCAGCCAGAGTCCTGACCTAAACCCAATTGAGCATCTCTGGAGAGACCTGAAAATGGCTGTCCACCATCCACCCTGTCTGAACTGTTGAGGATCTGCAAGGAAGAATGGCAAAGGATCCCCAAATCCAGGTGTGAAAAACTTGTTGCATTATTCCCAAGCAGACTCATGGCTGTACTAGCTCAAAAGGGTGCTTCTACTCAATACTGAGCAAAGGGTCTGAATACTTATGACCATGTGATATCTCATTTTTTCTTTTTGAATAAATTTGCAAATATTTCTGCATTTCAGTTTTTATTAGTCAAGATGGGGTGCAGAGTGTACATTAATGAGAAAAAAATGAACTTTTTTGAATTTACCAAATGGCTGCAATGAAACAAAGAGTGAAAAATGTAAAGGGGTCTGAATACTTTCCATACCAAGTGTATAATTTTCATCATATGAGGTGCTATTTTATAGAATTAAAGTCACCCCATTTCTGGCTTTAGCTTTATTTTCCATAATTATCTGCTTTGATTAGATGTGACAGACACATTTTTGATTGCTCTGTTTTTTCAGGTGCGTAGCTACTATGCTCCAAGCGTGAAGTTTAAGGATTTGCTATTACACATTGCTTTTTATTGTCCTGCTAAAGCAGCTGCTCTTCATTTTTAAGACTCATTTAGAAGAAGGAAAAGTGCTTTCAATCCAAAAGGTGCTCTGAAAATGAAAAAAGTTTTAGGGCGGCTATTTTACTATAAAATATAGAACAGTTTACAGGTCTCTGGTGTGTTTCGTGCAAGCAGTCACCTGCGTTTTCAGCTATATAAGGCTGCAGAATATTATTCATGGATGCCTGCTAATAATACATAGGGTATGAGTGTACTTAGTCAGGATAAAAGATAACTGCAATTGTGTAGCATGAAAAATCAAACTATGATACCCATCTATATTGTCGTATTGGTCATTGCATATTATTAGAGCTAAGAGGCTTTAGTTTTCTTTTTTCATCCCTGCCTTCCAAAATTAATTTCTCCATCTTCTCTGCTAACAATGTCAGTGGGAATCACACTACACCTGGCATGCAATTGCAGCATGCTGCATTTTTTTTCCTGTCCGATCATGCTCTGATTGGAGCTGGAAAAAAAACGCCATTGAGAACAAAACCATTGGACTAAATTGGTACGAATGCAATCCGATTTTTAATCACATTGCATTTGTCCGATTTAATCGCAAGTGGGAGCGAGGCCTTAGGCTGGTTTCACATTAGCGCTTTTTAAGCGCACGCACGGCCGGGGGTAGCTCCGCCCCCAAGCCGGCTCTCTGCCCGGCGTGCCCGCCCCTTGCTTGTAGCGCCGCCTCCTAGCGGACAGCGGCGCCTGCGATCGGCGCACCCTATCTTTAGCATAGGGTGCGCAGATCGTGTGCAGGCCGTGCGCTAGTTGCGCTTTGACCTGCGCTGTGCACTTTTGACGGTGCACCGTGCACGCCAAAATCCGAAAAGTTCGATTTTGGCGCGCACAGCGCACCGTCAAAAGTGCGCAGCGCAGGTCAAAGCGCAACGAGCGCACGGCCTGCGCACGATCTGCGCACCCTATGCTAAAGATAGGGTGCGCCGATCGCAGGCGCCTCTGTCCGCTAGGAGGCGGCGCTACAAGCAAGGGGCGGGCACGCCGGGCAGAGAGCCGGCTCGGGGGCGGAGCTACCCCCGGCCGTGCGTGCGCTTAAAAAGCGCTAATGTGAAACCAGCCTTACTGGGAGAACAAATTTATACACAACAAGCTAAGCATGAACAGCTGAAATGCCAAAACCAGTGACGTACTGCATCAGTGTTACACCTATAGGGCCAAAAAAGAGAAACTAGGGTGTGAGATAAGGCACAGGTAAAAATATACACTACACAATCTGCCACATAAATACAAAAGAAATAAGCTTTATTCTAAACTGCACATATGCCACCAAACATTTATGCTAATTCACTATGAAGACTCTTTAGTGTGTTCTTGACGCGCTGTATTTTCATTGAACAAATAACAGAGTTCCAGTGAAGTCTGTTGGAATTATATAAATCTCATGCTCATTCTCCTTTTTTTTTGCGCTCCCTAAATTGACCCACAGTGCGTTTTTGAAATCAGCAACAAGTCAATTTTTCTTGTGGTAAATATGCATTTTATTTGTGGGTTTTCCCCATAGATTTGAATGAGTTGAGGAAAATCCACAGGTAAAAAACACATAAATTTTTAGTGCAAGTAATCTGCACATGACTTGATAAAGTTTTATCAAAGCTAGGTAACAGGAAGACAGTTTTATTTAACCCTGCTGTTATGTTCGGTCAAAAACGACCGATTTTGAACTTTAATATTTTTTAAAAATATTCAAGATGCGGTTCTGAAACTTGTGGTTGATTGACTTTTCCTCATTTGAGGGGTTCTTACTATGGGTACTTTTTTTTTTTGTTTACTTTTTGCTCCACAATTTTTTATACACTTGTACTGTTCGGTCAAAAATGACCGATAGCCTTTTATAGTGATCTCCAGCCATTTTATGAGTAAAATAAAGGAGCTATAATCTCATTTTGGACTATATATTACATCTACTACTATTTATCAATTTATTTAGGTCCTTTTGGTCCATGCAGATTTACACATACATACATTTTCTCATTACGATACTGCTGATGGATTACCTTCCAGTATAGTTATGTGCCAAATATTTTTACCCTGCTGTTCATGTAAAATAGTTCTCAACATTTCATATTGTAAATGAACATATTCTCTTTTTTTACTTGTGTTCCCTGATCTAATTTCTGTGAAATGCTGACCCGAAAGAGTACTAATAAATTCTGTCTGAAAAGTGTGTTTGCTTTAAGGCCCCTTTACATTTGGAGATGCATCAGCGATCCCGACCACAATACGACCCGGTCAGGATCGCTGGTGCATCGCTAAATGGTCGCTAGTGAGCTGCCACACAGGCGGATCTCACAGCGATGCAGCGACGCAGCAGCGGTCATTACTTACCTTTCAGACGCGGCGATTCTGACGTCCTCCCGCCACGCGTCGCTCGTCGGCGCCAGCAGGAGGCCCAGCAGGAAGCGCCCGATGAGAAATGGAGGTGCACGATCTCGCGCGATCAGCGACAGAAAGCGGGGGAGCCGGTCGGAGGTAAGTATCACACATAGCGATATCGCTAGCAATATCACTGCTGCGTCACAAAATCGGTGATGCTTTAGTGATATTACTAGCGATATCGCTATGTGTAAAACCCCCTTAAATCTGAGCTCTTATCCTAAAGGGTGGGGGGTGTTTTCTTTTATCTTATCAGTAGACAATTGCCATAGTAGTCTATCCAGTTTCATTTTCAGTCCAGCTGGAGAGAGCAGAGAGGACATATACAGACAACAGCGTTCTGAAGGATCATCGTTACAGGTATGTAGCAGAGAAACTATTTTTTTATCGTCAAAGTATTCAATTCTTTTGATTAGATGGTATAGTGTAAAGCAGCAATTGTTAGAATGAGTGCATGCTTATATGGATGGTCTTGTTTGCGACTCTTCAGCGTCACAATCGCAGTGGATTTCTCAATGTGTGATGGGGCCCTAATTGTGTTTATTGTTGTAAAACTGGTAATAGTTTGTTCTCTCATTGTATTATAAAGGAATGGATGCTTTTCTTGTGAGTAACAGTATAGAAGATTACGAATAGCAGAATATTATAGGTAGATGGTTGACCCAGCTTAGGGGAAGGAATTTTTTTTCCTATGGAGAAATTTGGCTTCTACTCTGTGGGTTTTTTGCCTTCCCCAGGATCAACAATGCAGAAGAGCTGCACTAAAAATAGGCTGAACTACATGGACATAAGGTCTTCCTTCAGCCTTCAAAACTATGTCACTATGTTATGTTATTGTTTACAGTTGGATAAATAATTATTTTTGTATGTGCAAATATGCAATATGCATAAATATTCCAATAAAGCCATGCTAAATGTTTGACACACAAAAAAAGTAACTTTTCTTTCCATTTTTCATTTGTTTATAAACAACCCAGGTTCACATACAATATAGTACTGCAAGAATTATTCAATTAAAACACTTAAATTAGCTAAAAATCAAGACTTTATTATTGTATTGTATTGTATAGTGGTAACGAACAAAATAGTAGGGTTAAGAGAAAACATAGCAAAAAAAGAGGCAAAACACGCAACTGAAAAAATGTGATAAAAAGACATGGAAACACTCATTTAAAAGCACAAGTTACCTAATTTAACTACCGTATTTTCCGCTTTGTAAGACGCACTTTTTTTCCCCCCAAAATTGAGGGGAAAAAGGGGGTGCGTCTTACAAAGAGGATATACCTTTGCGCTGCCGCTGAGGGTACTTGCCGCTGCACTCTGTGCCCTGATGCTGCCGCTGCGCTGTCTGCTGGTTCTTACCGCCACTGCCGCGCTCCTGTCCCCCCGTAGTTTCTTCCGCCGCCGCGCTCTGTCCCGTTCAGGGTGGGGGGTCTCTGCCGCTCCATGCCTGCTTTCCTGTGTCTTTCTTCCTGGAAAATGGCCGCCGCGCATGCGCAGATGGACATCTCGGCACTGAGATCTCGGGAGATGAGATTTCAGCGCTGAAATCTCATCTCCCGAGATTTCAGTGCCGAGATGTACATCTGCGCATGCGCGGTGGCCATTTTCCAGGAAGAAAGACACAGGAAAGCAGGCATGGAGCGACAGAGACCCCCCACGCTGAACGGGACAGAGCGCGACGATGGCGGCAAACACCGGGGGACAGGAGCACGGCGGTGGCAGTAAGAACCGAGGGACAGAGCACGGCGGTGGCGGTAAGAATCGGGGGAGAGCGCAGCAGTGGCGGTAAGAACCGGGGGACAGAGCGCGGCAGTGGTGGCAAGCACTGGGGGACAGAGTGCGGCGGTGGTGGCAAGCAGGCACCAGGGGACTGAGAATGGCGGTGGTGGCAAGCATCAGGGGACAGAGGGCGGCGGCAGTATCACACACCGGCAGCGGCACGCTGCACATCAAAACACCCCCTCATCCCAGCAGCAATGTTCCACTCCGGCCTCCTCCATCACCACCCCTGGTAAGCAATAAGACGCATGGATTATAGGATGCACCACCATTTTATTAAAAAAAAGTTTTTTTCCTATTTTTCTCCTCAAAATTTGGGGTGCGTCTTACAATCCGGAGCGTCTTATAAAGCGAAAAATACGGTAATTGTGCAGAAATGTTGCACCAATGCTTCTTTCCTGCACCAATGTTTTCTAATGCTAAATCTCCTCTTCAAGAACTTTTGTTTAAACCTATCTGAACCTAGGGGAAAATTGAAGCATTCAGGACTCGTTAGTTATCAATAATTCACAATTAAATTACATAATTTTAGCTTTTCAAAGAGCACAATTTATCTATAGAGTCGTGGATGTAATTGTAATGTTTTAAAACAAAGCCATATTTAGCTTGGCTCTTCACCCAAGTGAAGATGGGATCGAATCATTTTTGGCCAAAGACAGACTAATTGGACCTGAACCCTGAAAAGAAATGGTTTCAATCTTCACTGGCTGGAAAACATTGATCTAAAAATTTGTTTCATGCTACTGTCTAAATCATTCTTAACTCATAATCACTCACTCAACATGTCCTTCTGATGTGACCTCAGCTTCAGTTACACTTCTGGCTTCACTAAACCTGATCTTTTAGTCTTATATCAGATTTATGGTTCTGAACTGTCATCTCCCCAGAGATTTATTAGCGCACTAAGAAGGAAACAATTCGGGGTCAGACATGGTATGATTGGATCAGTAAATATGTCATTGAGGAGAACTACTGGTTCTCGTCTGCAGATATTCAAAATGTTCCACTACTTGAAAATGTTCATACGTCACAAATTGTAGATCTTTTTTGCAAATTCAATGTTACATAAACTCCTCCCATTGAACAGAAGGTTAGGAAGGATTTAAAGGGATTACAAATTAACAAATTGCTTCTCCTGAATTGGCTATATTCCAGATTCATCAATTTATATAATGAAATAAGTACGGTAACTACTTGATTTGTTAGTTGAATTGTGAACTGGCAAAACTTAAAGGGAACCCGTCACCCCCCAGGGCGTTTTTCAGTTAAAGAGCCACCTTCAGCAGCACTAAGGCTGAATTCTGTGAAGGTGGCTCTTTTTCTGACCCCTGAAATATCAACTTTTATAACTAGCTCCTCATACCTGTCATGTGTCCCATAGGTATGGTGTGTCCCCCTGTATCAGCCGCCTACCATCCATCCATCAGGCCTGTCCGATGTCTCGGCGCCGCCCACCATCTGTCCATCATGATGCCCCTGTGCGTTGCTGCCTCCTCCTGTTTTGAATTCCGGCGCCTGCACTGTGACAAGAATTCTCGGGCAGGTGCAGTGCGCGCTGCCTGAGAACCGACATCAGGCTATTGCGCCTGCATGTTGCGGGCCCCAGCCCCGCAGTGTGAATACATCATAACACACAGCGGGGCGAGATCTATTATATTTCTTTATTATAGAGATTTGGTATATTTATGATTATTTATATACTATAATATTGGGAATATATCTATATCTTTATATTGAAATACCTGTAGGGGGATATTGCTGTAATTGCTTACCGATTGTCACGTGGACCCGTCCAGTGTGACACGACCCGTAGGCCGGTAACTAAAACAGCAACACATGGCATGTGAAACTGTCCTGTGTGACACGACCCGTAGGCCGGTAACTAAAACAACAAGACACGGGGGAAGGGGAAAACAGTTACAATGGTGGGCCCTGCGATAGGGAACGGGGACGTGGAGACCTCCTGCACTCCCCTGAGTCAGTGTCCCTCACACTCCTAACGTTCCCTATACAGGCTCCTCACCTGTTGCCGAGCCGGAACCTGTCACCCTAGCACACCCTACACCTATCCCTTGCTAGGGAGCTGGGTGGTGCAGGCACTGGCCCAACCACTGTACTAATACACACCAGGGAAAATACAAACAGGGAAACACCACTTAGCTTTGCTCTGTTGCTCTTGTTCACAGCAACAGAGTCACCACCAGAATGCAGCTTTCTCCTGAATAGCTGCCATCAAGCTCTGTCAGAGCTGCAAGGAAATCCCCTCTGACTCCTTCCACACCAGGACTCTGACTGTGCTGCAAGGAACTCTCTCTAGCTCCTTCCTCCAAAAAGGATGGTTGGAAATGACCACTTTCACCAACAGTGATTGCAACACCTGACACTCTTTTATAGCAGAGCCAGAGCAATCACACCTGCTTTATAATCACATGCACTAAACTAAAGAAACCAGAGTGCAATGACCCTAACGGCCACCGGGGCAAAACTAGAACTGAAACCACCACAGTGCAATGACCCTAATAGCCACCGGGGGCAAAACTATCTTTAAGCACCACAGCTTAAGGAAAAAAAAGGTTACTAGTGCATTTTATCTGTCATGATCCAGCATGGATCATGACACCGATCCTGTTTTGAGGTGTTCTGCTTTTTTAATATGATATTGGTTGTTTTTTAATGTATAATTAAATAAAATTAATTATTTTATGGATCGCTTCATGTTTTCTTCCTTTACCATGAGTAAGGAGTAGTATTTAGTATTTTTTGTGGTACTGTAGTATTTTAGCTGCCAAAAAAATATTTAGCTACAGTTCATATATTTAACACTGTGTTTTGTCCGCCACACGCAGCGCATATCATTGTGCTAAATATTTTACAATTTTAGTCCTCCAAAGAATTTTTTTTTGTAGTGTCATAGCCTACTTATTGACACAATTTTGGTGGCCCAAAAAAAAAAACAGGCCACATATTTAACAGTATGCTATCTCCGTCAGACGCCTGATCTATCTATGGCCTACAAATTCTGCCATTTCAGGGCTACATTCCTCTGTATTTGCTGTCTGTGACCCTATGTCTATACACTATTTTGGGGTACAAATTTTAAAAATACAGGCCACATATTGAAGAGTCTGGTATCTCAGACAAACTTCAGATCTATCTGTGGCCTACGTATTGGGTCATTTCAGGGATACGTTCCACTGTATTTGCTGTCTGTGACCCTATTTCTATACACTATTTTGGGGTACAAATTGTAAAAATACAGGCCACATGTTGAAGAGTCTGGTATCTCAGTCAAATGCCAGATGTATCTGTGGCCTACAAATTGTGTCATTTCAAGGATACATTCCACTATATTTGCTGTCTGTGACCCTATTTCTATACACTATTTTGGGGTACAGATTGTTAAAATACAGGCCACATATTGTAGCATCTGGTATCTCAGTCAAATGCCAGATGTATCTGTGGCCTACAAATTGTGGCAATTCAGGGATACATTGCATTGTATTTGCTGTTTGTGACCCTATTTCTATACACTATTTTGGGGTACAAATTTTAAAAATACAGGCCACATATTGAAGAGTCTGGTATTTCAGTTGCAATAACCTGCAGGAATGCGGGATGCAGTCTTGCACGTGGAGGCAGAGCAAAGGTTAAACAGGTTTATTTACAGGGGGATGTGCGCCACGCAGGGAGTAAGGGATTGTAGGGTGATGGTGAGGAATGAGGCAGAACTGGAAATTTGGCAGGGTAGGTGAGGGACGAATGAGAGTTCAGTAATAAAGAGGTTAAACTTATCAGACTGTAGTCTTCTGTTGTGAGGGAGTACAGGGTTCCAACGGTGGCACCGGCAACAGTGGTGCAGGTCGTCTCGTTGCAGTCTCTGACAGGCGGGAACCCAACGGTGGCACCGACAACAGTGGCACATGCAGTCTCTCAAGTCTCTGTCCACGATAAAGAAACAGCCTCCGGGGAAAATAACAGGATGCTGGACGGTGAGCGGGGGGTCCTGCTCTCACCACTCTTGGTCACAAGTCCACACTCAGATCGTGTCACCGCAGTGACAATGCCACGCTCCTCGGTCAGTACAGCTACTACTCTCAGGGGCTCAGATCTGTCTCTGCACACGCCATCCTGCATGCACTAGCGACTGTCTCAGGCTTGTCAAGGGAGTCTCCTCCGGTCACGGAGGATGGCGGGTCCACGTTTACACAGAGGGCGCTCACCGCGTACTGTTGGTCTGTCTCAGTCCTCAGCAGGAGGTCTCTTTTGAGCATACAGTCACACTTGGCAGAGCGGATGCGGTACTCACTGTCTCCTAGTGTAACGGAACCTGGCTTAGCTCCGCACACACCGCTCTGCTGGCACTGCTCCGCACTCTCCACTTTGCTGGCACAGCTCCGCACACTCCGCTCTGCTGGCACAGCTCCGCACACTCCGCTCTGCTGGCACAGCTCCACACACTCCGCTCTGCTGGCACAGCTAATTCCTCCAGCACCACAGCTCCTATTCCAGGCAGCAGCAGCATGGCCTGTCATAGGGCCAGCACTCTCTGGAGGGGGAAGCAGATAACGCTCTCCTCTGCTGTGCGCGCTGCACTTACTTGGCGCCAACTCCTGCTGCAGTGTGTGCTTTTCCTTCTTATACCCCTGTGTCAGTGTGCTCTCTCTGGGCAACTCTATACACTATTTTGGGGTACAGATTTTAAAAATACAGGCCATATATTGAAGAGTCTGGTATCTCAGTCACATGCCAAATTAATCTGTGGCCTACAAATTGTGTCATTTCAGGGATACATTCCACTGTATTTGCTGTCTGTGACCCTATTTCTATACACTATTTTGGAGTACAAATTGATAAATTACAGGCCACACATTGAAGAGTCTGGTATCTCAGTCAAACACCAGATGTGTCTGTGGCCTACAAATTATGCCATTTCAGGGATACATTGCACTGTATTTGCTGTCTGTGACCCTATTTCTATACACTTTTTTGGGGTACAAAATTTTAAAATACAGGGGACATGTTGAACAGTGTGGTATCTCAGTCAAATGCCAGATGTATCTGTGGCCTCCAAATTGTGTAATTTCAGGGATACATTGCACTGTATTTGCTGTCTGTGAACCTATTTCTAAACACTATTTAGGGGTACAAATTTTAAAAATACAGGCCGCATATTGAAGAGTCTGGTATCTCAGTCAAACGCCGGATATCTCTGTGGCCTACAAATTGTGTCATTTCAGGGATACATTCCACTATATTTGCTGTCAGTGACCCTATTTCTATACACTATTTTGGGGTACAAAATTTAAAAACACAGGGCACATATTGAACAGTCTGGTGTGTCAGTCAAACACCAGATGTATCTGTGGCCTACAAATTGTGACATTTTAGGGAAACATTGGACTGTATTTGCTGTCTGTGACCCTATTTCTACACACTATTTTTGGGTACAAATTTTAAAAATACAGGCCACATAATGAAGAGTCTGGTATCTCAGTCAAACACCAGATGTATCTGTGGCCTACAAATTGTGGCATTTCAAGCCTCCATGAAACTTTTTTGCTGTGTGTTATCCTATTTCTATACCCTATTTTTCTGTCAAAAATATAAATACAGACCACATATTTTACAGTCTGGTATCTCCGTGACATGCCTCATGTATCTGTGGTCTGCAAAAAGTGGCATTTTAGGGCTCCATTTGACTGTTTTTGCTGTGTCTTACCCTTGTTATAAATACTATTTTGCTGTGAAAAACAAAAATACAAGCCACATATTGAACAGTTTAGTATCTCTGTAAAAATACTTCCGTTTCAAATTGTTATGGCTGCTTGATGACGGTGTCTTGAGTGCACCAACTACTACCACCATCATCATCTTCAGCCTAGAGGCAGTTACTGAGGGTAAACACTTGGGCAGTGTTGTACTCTGTATCTGGATTATGAAGGTGAATTCTTCTAGATTAAATCATGACTGGAAGAGCCAGAGCAAGAGCACATGGAAGAGCACGGGGCAACGACTCAAAATTACCGTAGCCTGTTGCTCCTGGGCTGGATTTTGACAATCCATCATTTACTAATACTGAACTTGTTAGGACGTCAAAAAGGGGCCCCCTTCAGTTTCTAGACCAGAAGCTATAGATTTTGACATTTCTGCTGGTCGAAGGTGTGACTTCTATGACATGGGTGTTTGCACTAGACAATCCATCCATGTTATTGAATCAAAATCTTGTTTTGCTTGCAAATCTATTCAGCTTTTTCACAAACTATGTCAAATTGATAGCTAGATCCCAGTGGGTCTTGTCACCATGCCATGTTGACTACTGTCCCCAGATGTTATCTAGATCCCTAATCTCACCTCAACTTTATCAGCATGATAAATTAATAGGAAAAGCACGTGGTTTTGATGGAGCTGTTCTTTTCTTGCCAAAGAAACTTAATAAGATCAATGAGATGGTTAGCTGCACAGCACATGCAATGTAGACATAGTAAAGATTACAATTACTTTCACCAATGAGTTACCACACACTTCACCAACTTGCTTTCACTTTTACATTATATTCCAAAGCAATGAAGAAGAGGATGAATATATTATGAAGCAAATAGGTATGAATAATTATCAATAAGAAAAATATGACTAAGGTTGCTGCGACACCTGAAACGCGTTGATAACCATTAGAATCATAGAATCATAGAATCACAGAGTTGGAAGGGACCTCCTGGGCCATCTGGTCCAACCCCCTGCTCAAAGCAGAATTCGCTAAATCATCCCAGTCAGATGTCTGTCCAGCCTTTGTTTGAAGACTTCCATTGAAGTAGAACTCACCACTTCTCGTGGCAGCTTGTTCTATTCATTGATCACTCTGTCAAAAAGTTTTTTCTAATATCTAATCTGTGTCTCCTCCCATTCAGTTTCATCCCATTGCTTCTAGTCTTTCCTTGTGCAAATGAGAATAAAGTTGATCCTTTTGTTTGTTGCTATCTATGCTGATACTTTTATCCTCTATTCTTGAAACTCTCAAGTGAATAAAGAATTGGATTTTTTTCACTTCATTGTTGAGCTGGATTCTCTTCTTTTGTGCAATGAATAATTAACACCCAAATGATGTTACAGAAGTCAGAACATACACAAGCTATCTGTGTGGCACTGATTTACCACATAATTTTGAAGTATGAGACTAGTGTCATCTTGAGGATTGATGTGAGCCACAAAGTCCTTCAGAGTGAAACTGTTCTAGATGTAATGTACAATTTGCTCCCGAAAATTAGAACATGCCTTCTATGATACTTGCATTAAAGAACTGAATGGGCAAATATGTATGGACTCAGGAAGACCGGGCTCCGGGTACCTGTGCTGCGCCGGGTCCGGAACTGTCAAGGCTGCGTCCCCTGTTTTCCGTGGGAAGGAATACGGGAACTGACAGGCCCCATTCCCAAGGAAGAGGGGTGCATGTTTAGACAGGGAACCTGGCTGGAAGCTGATGGAAAAAACACGCAAAGCAGGAGTGAGTCCCCCCCTGTCAGAATGTGAGCAGCAAGGGGGGCACCGCAATACGCACCCGAAGCTGCGATGGACTGCAGCAGACAGACCTGGTGACCTAGAGGCAGGGGGCCAGCCTAAGAGAAAGCGGGCATGACAGCAGAGTTTTTTTGCGGGGACAAGCAGCACGTAGGAGGCTGAGCAGCGTGCTCCATCCTTTGAGCACTGGTGCCACGAAGGACTTTTCCTGTTGGCTCCTGCCACTACAAGCGGTATGGCCAGAGAGCGAGGCACCGTGTGGCCAGTGACCGCCAGAGAGCGAGGCGCCGTGCGCTCCATGACCATGAGTACAGCACACGTGCGCAGTACAAAGAGCCAGTTCATGCCACATGCCCAGTGTGGATAGCCAATAATTTTAAGGCACAGAGGAATGGAAGAGGATGTTGGTACGGTCAGCAAGGTACTCCCTCAGCATCTTCCAAAACTTTGCACTCTTTATGAGAGTAGCCCGTGCCTCAGGGCCAGGGCAATGGGAGGGTCTGAGAAAACTCTCCCATAACTTTGCCAGTGTACCACTGCCTCTGCTGGATTGGAGTTGCATCTCTCTCACCTGTACTGCTTGGTTGTCAAGCGAACTATGACCTCTGCTGCCAGCGTTTTGAGATGGGAATTTTTTAAATAATTCCACAAGAAGGGCCCTCTGGTACTGCAACATTTTAATAGACCTGTCTGCTTCTGGAAGAAGAGATTGAAAGTTCTCCTTGTAGCGTGGGTCTAGAAATGTCACAAGTAATGAGTGTCACCGAAAATTTTGATAAGGCGAGGGTTACGGGAAAGGCAGCCCAACATAAAGTCAGCTATGCGGGCCAGACTGCCAACAGGCAAAACTTCCATGTCCTCTCCAAGAGGATGACTGACCATGCTCTCCTCCTCCTCCTCCTTGTCCTCAGGCCATCCCCGATTTTTGACTAATCTCTGCACTAGCGTTGTAAATACATCATTGTAAATACATCATTGTAAATACACCACTATACTTGGTATCTCCCCCACCTCATTGTAGATTGTAAGCTCTCACAAGCAGGATCATTATCGTTATCTTTTGATTAAACTATTGTATTATTGTTAACTTTGTTATTGCTACTTAGGACTGTTGTGTTCGAAAATGTTAAACTGTAAATATGCTTGCGCTAAATAAATAACAATTAGTAGTATTATTACAACACAAAGAAGCGGGATGATGATGCAAATTATGGCATCATCGCCTCTCACTATCTTGGTGGATTCCTCAAAGTTTTGGAGGATGGTACATATGTCTGACATTCTTGTCCACTCCTGAGACCTTATGTGTAAAGTCTGAACTGAACAGCGACAGCCTTGTTAATGCTAGTAGGCAACAACTCCCTTCTTCTGCTCACAAATCCTTTACAACATGTGCAGTGTAGAGTTCCAATGCATGGGGACATCACACACCAGTCTGTGAGCCAGAAGCTGCAAACGCTGCTGAAGCATGTCAAGGACGGATGAAGCTGTAGCTGACTGTCTAAAATGGGCACACAAATCGGTGTACTTTCACAAGCAGATCCGGCAGCGCCAGGTAGCTTTTGAGAAACCATTGAACAACAAAGTTAAGCACATGGGCCAGGCATGGTATGTGTGTGAGCTTGCCTTGCCTCAGAGCCACCACTAGGTTCCAGCCATTGTCATACATGACCATGCCTGACTGTAGGTTCAGCGGCATCAGCCACAGATCTGCCTACTCTTTCAGAGCTTCCACAACTCTTCAGCATGGTGCGGTTTCTCACCTAAGCATATTATCTTCAGTACAGCCTCTTGATGCTTGGCTGAGGCAGTGCTGCAGTGCTTCCAGCTTGTGACTAATGTACTCATTTCGGAGATGGAGGTTGAAGAGGAGGAGGATGCTATAGACTGTGGGGGCAACCCTGATTGATGTAGGGCCTGCAATTCTTGGCGTCGGGAGGACTGCAAAAACAAAAGGCACCTAGCCCAGACGGCTTTTCTGGCGAATATTACAAGGGTAGCCTATTTATTCACAAAATTCTGTCACAAAAATACCAAAATAAAGGCAAAATATTTTAGAGTGCCCTGTCTCCGTCAGACGCCTCATCAAATTATTAATAGTCATTTTTGTGCCTTCTAAAGAGCTAAAGACAGACTCTTTATGAGTGGGCCCTACTGTCCTTTGTGACAAGTGTTCATGACACGTTAGTTACAGCTTTTGTGTGCAATAAAGGTGGCGATTGATGAAGTGTCGTGCTGAGTAGACATGGGAGCTGTGTATGCATCATTCTATAACACTTTAGTAAGAGGTAAAGTTTGCCCAAGAGAAAATGAATTTCCAGACAATCTTGGCCTTTTTTGAACTTTGTTTCCAGCTGTGATCTTCATCTTTTTGGGGGGGTTGTGTTAAAGTTCCAAGTCGTCATCAATACCATAATCGTCCATATCTTGTAAAGAGGAAATCAGTGGTTTCCCAGGTTCGTGGTTAACTACGTTTATTGGCATTCCTTTAACAGTGTTCGTTACACTGGAACAAATATTTATCGGTTGTGACATTTGGATATTATTGGTAATATGTATGGGTGAAGATGAAGAACCTTGTGCCACGGGTGTGTTGATAGTTATGGCTGGTGCACTCCTCTTTAAACTTAGTTTTTCACGAGCATCCATCAGTTTGTTTGGTTTTCCTCCAACACTGATCTGCTTTCTAGAATTCAGCATCTCACGAGCATGTTGTACTTTGCCTTTTATACATGAAACGCATTCTGGTAATTGGCAGTGGGCGGATAAACGACTAATCATTGTAGGCTGTATCCTGGATCTCATACCTCCCATTGCCACCGCTGTTATTAATCCTGTACGTTCCCATTCCTGCCGTCACCATGCCCCTTTTCTTGATCACTTCATCCAATGACTCCTCCGCCATATTTTTGCTAAAAACCTGCACCTTCCCAACAGCAACTGTAGGAAACCACGTTACTGTTTTCCAGGGTGTTTATGATGCCCATACAAAACAAAAAGGTTACACACTATGTTGATGTGTACCCCCCAGGGGGAAATTTTTGTCAGCCCATACACTCAAGGTCCCGTCTCACATAGCGAGATCGCTAGCGAGATTGCTGATGCATCACCAATTTTGTGACGTAACAGCGAACTTGCCAGCGATCTCGCTACATATGACACATAGCGGCGACCGGCCCCGCTGGATATCGCTGATTGTGCTCGAATGTCCTGGGCCATTTTTTCATCGTCGGCGTCCCGCTGGCCAGCATGCATTGCTGTGTTTGACCCCGAAGAGCAACCTCGTTGGCGACGCAGAACTCAGGGACGCAGGCTGGAATCATTCAGAATAGCTGCTGTGTGACAACGCACCAGCGATCCTTACCAGGTCGTATCGTTGTCGGGATCGCTGGTGCGTCGTTGAAGAGATCTGCCTGTTTGGCACCTTACTAGCGACCATGTAGCGACGCACCAGTGATCCCTACCAGGTTGTATCGTTGTCTGGATCGCTGGTGCATTGCTATGTGAAACGGGACCCATAGTTTATGGCCATTCCAAGTATAGGAGACCCGCTCCTTTGTATTGGGAAAATTTTTTAGGAGGCCTTCCTACAAGTAAATTCCAAGGGAGATTAGGGGGTGTGCAAATGTGGCCCAGACCTTGCATTCAATTCATGGGCAAACTTTATGGTATTAAAAAAAAGGATTAATAATGGCAACTTTTGTTTCATGTGGCCATCCAGTGGATTCAAAGGCTTATTGGGGTGCGTGTAACTTTGGGGCAAGGCGGGTCTTGCATTCAATGCATAGGATAACTGTATGGCTGGACCAAAATAATAATGTGAACTTGGTTTACCTGTGGCCATCCAGTATTTGGATTCAAAGGCTTTTTGGGGTACGTGTAACTTTGGGGCAGGGAGGGCCTTGCATTCGATGCATAGGCTAACAGTATGGCAGTACCAAATGAAAAATAATGGGAACTTTTGTTTAATGTGGCCATCCAGGACGACTGTTCAAAGGGTTATTGGGGTGCGTGTGACTTTGGGGCAAGGCAGCCCTTGCATTCAATGCATAGGCAAACACTATGGGAGACCCACTTTTTCATAATGGGAACATTTTTTTCAGGAGGCACTCCTGTACATCTCGTGAATGGGGTATTGGGGTGTGCCTCCTATTGGGGTGTGCCCACACACAATGCATAGGCAATAACTGTATAGGAGACACTGTCACGTGCCCCATCCTGAGTGACATTGCCAGCAGGCCGGTAACTGATACAACAGGACGCGGCACGTGTAATTGTCCTATGTGACGTGGCCCGCAGGCCGGTAACTAATACAATAAGACAAGGGAATAGGGAAAACCTGGGTAGCAATAACAATAGTGGCCCTGCGATAGGGAACAGGGAAGTGGAGACCTCCTGCACTCCCCTGAGTCAGTGTCTCTACACTCCTAACGTTCCCTAGGCCGGTTCCGCTCCGGGCATCAATCAGGAACCTAAAAACCCTGACTCGCCCTGCACCTAAACCCTCCCTAGGGAATTGGTCGGTGCGGAAACTAATCCCACCATTGCACTAAACACACATAAGGAAAATTGACAAAACAGGGGAACACCACTTAGCTTTGCTCTGTTGCTTACGCTCCCAGCAACAGAGCCCACCACCTGCATGCATCTTTTCCTCCACCGTGTCCAACATCTGGGTGCACTGTCCAGCAACGGAGTCCAGCACCTGAGTGCAGCTGTCTAGCAACAGGGTTCAGCACCTGAGTGCAGCTTCAGCAAAAGAGTCCAGCAACTGAGTGCAGCTCTACACCATAGCTGCCACTCCACTAAGCTTTGCAAGAATTCTTCACTGACACCATAGCTGACACTCCACCATGCTTTCCACGAACTCCTCGCTGACACCATAGCTGCCACTCCATGACTCTGACTGAGTTGTCCTGGACTCTTCTCAGCACAATAGTGCAGCCTTGGAGCAAACAGAGTCAACACCTGCGTGCAGCTGTCCAGAAACAAAGTCCAGCAAATAAGTCCAGCTTTTCTGCCAAAGAGTCCAACATTTTGAGTCCAGCTTTCCGCAACCGAGTCCAGCATCCTGAGTGCAGCTCTACACCATAGCTGCCACTCCACCAAGCAATGCCAGCCCTCCTTGCAGACACCATAGCTGACACTCCCCCAATCCATGCCAGCCGTCCTTGCAGACACCATAGCTGCTACTCCAGCACTCTGACTGGGCTGCCTGTGACTCTCCTTCAGCTCCAATCTTGCTTGCAAATGAGGAACCACCACCAGCAGTGATTAACACACCTGATACTCTTTTATAGAGCAATCACACCTATTACATAATCATGTGCACAAACTAAGGTAACCAGAGTGAAATGACCCTAATGGCCATCGGGGGGAAAACTACAACTGAAATCACCACAGTGCAATGACCTGTTGTGAGTTCATTTTTCCCTTCACCATTGAGGTCTGATGAACTCCCTTCTCTGGTGAAGGAAGGTAGTGAGACTGATTACCAAACACCTGGGCAGCTAGATGATAACTGGGTGGCTGATAACTGGGTGGCAGATTCACTTCTGCTCCGGTTTTGCGGCAACCTGATGTCTCACTCCCGTTTCAGGTGGAGGTGGATGCTTCTGAGATTGGTGCAGGAGCGGTGTTGTCCCAAAAAGATCCTGTGACATCTAAAATGAATCCTTGTGCTTTCTTTTCCCGAAAGTTCTCCCCATCCGAACGTAACTATGATGTGGGGAATCGGGAACAGTTGGCCATGAAATGGGCAATTGAGGAGTGGAGACATTGGTTGGAGGGAGCCAAACACCAAGTCGTGGTCCTTACTGACCACTAGAGTTGAGCGAAATGGGTCGAAAAATTTCAAAAGTCGCCGACTTTTGGTAAAGTCGGGTTTCATGAAACGAAACCCGACCCTAGGATGAGGTCGGCCACGAGGTCGGCGACTTACGCGCCAAAGTCGCGTTTCAAAAGTTTGTTTTGCGCTCTTTTTCAGCCAATCAGGATCCACGGACACTGTGGGCAACGTGATGACATAGGCAGGGGTCACCACCATCTTTCAGAAGGGCATGCAAGTGATTGGCTTGCTTTGGTGGGCGTCACAGGGGGTATAAAAGGGCGTGCACGCCGACCGCCATCTTACTTCTGCCGATCTTAGTATAGGGAGAGGTTGCTGCTGATTCGGCGGAAGACCTGTGAAGACTCAGACGTCAAGGTTAGATTTCAGAAAGGCAGATTTTAAGGGATTCAGAAAGAGAATTGGAGGGATCCAATGGATGGATATCCTTAAAGACAAAAATGTCCAGGAAGGATGGGAAATCTTGAAAAATGAAATTCTCAAAGCACAGTTGTTAACAATTCCGAAAAGAGGGAAGAATAGGAAGCATTTAAGGAAACCAGGATGGATGAACACAGAACTTAAGCACATGCTAAAAAAGAAGAAAAAAATCTTTATAAAATGGAAAGAGGGAGGCATATCTAAAGAAGAATATAATGCTGTCTGCAGAAACTGCAGGGCACAAATCAGATATACTAAAGCTGAAAATGAATTGAGGCTTGCAAGAGATGTCAAAAGCAATAATAAAGGATTTTGGGGATATGTCAAAAGTAAAAGAAAAGTCAAAGATGCTATAGGATTTTTACAGGATGAAAATGATGAAATGGTAAGACAGGATGTTGAGAAGGCTGAACTTTTAAATTCCTATTTTGCATCTGTTTTCTCTCAGAAAGGAAATGTAACATCAACTGTTATTCACTGTCCTATTAAGGGAATAGAAGAATCCAGGATATCTATAAACAGAAAGATAGTGAGGAAACACTTAGCTAACCTAAATGAATTCAAGTCTCCAGGTCCAGATGAATTACACCCCAGAGTACTGATGGAGATAGCAGAAGAAATTTTTGAACCCCTCTCCATAATCTTTGAAAATTCTTGGAGAACAGGAGAAGTGCCAGAAGACTGGAGAAGAGCAAATGTTGTTCCTATCTTCAAAAAGGGGAAGAAGGTGGACCCAGGCAACTATAGGCCAGTGAGTCTGACTTCTATACCAGGAAAGATCTTTGAACAAATTATTAAACAACATGTATGTCAATACCTGGATAAGAATGAAGTGATTAAACAGAGTCAGCATGGGTTTGTAACTAATAAGTCATGTCAGACTAACTTAATTTCCTTCTATGACGGTATCACTGATTGGGTGGATCAAGGAAATGCTGTAGATATAGTATATCTTGACTTCAGCAAAGCATTTGACAAAGTCTCTCATACAATGCTTATTGAAAAAATGACTAAGTATGGAATGGACAAGGCAACTGTTAGGTGGATTCATAACTGGCTTAGTGATCGGACCCAAAGAGTGGTCGTAAATGGCTGCACATCCAGTTGGAAGAATGTCTCAAGTGGGGTACCACAGGGCTCTGTCCTGGGCCCTGTATTGTTCAACATCTTTATCAACGATTTAGATGAAGGAATTGAGGGTAAACTGATTAAATTTGCTGATGACACAAAGCTAGGAGGGATAGCTAATACTAGAGAAGAGAGAGAGAGGATTCAAAAAGATTTAAATAAACTGGAGAAGTGGGCAGCAACTAACAGAATGGTTTTTAACAGGGAGAAATGCAAAGTACTACATCTGGGCAATAAAAATGAAAAAAGCATATATAGAATGGGAGGAATAGGGCTAAGTGACAGCACATGTGAAAAAGACTTGGGTATACTAATAGATCACAGACTGAATATGAGTCAACAGTGTGATGCAGCAGCAAAAAAGGCAAATGCAATTCTAGGATGTATTAACAGAAGCATACAGTCTACATCACGTGAAGTCATTATTTCCCTCTACTCCTCTTTGGTCAGACCTCATCTGGAATATTGTGTCCAGTTTTGGGCACCACATTTTAAAAAAGACATCAACAAACTGGAGCAAGTTCAGAAAAGAGCGACCAGAATAGTGACCGGTCTGCAAACCCTGTCTTATGAGGAAAGGTTGCAGAATTTGGGAATGTTTAGTTTGCAAAAGAGAAGACTGAGAGGAGACTTAATAGCTGTCTACAAATATCTAAAGGGCTGTCACATTGTAGAAGGATCAACTTTATTCTCATTTGCACAAGGAAAGACTAGAAGCAATGGGATGAAACTGAATGGGAGGAGACATAGATTAGATATTAGAAAAAACTTTTTGACAGTTAGAGTGATCAATGAGTGGAACAGGCTGCCACGAGAAGTGGTGAGATCTCCTTCAATGGAAGTCTTCAAACAGAGGCTGGACAGACATCTGACTGGGATGATTTAGCGAATCCTGCTTTGAGCAGGGGGTTGGACCAGATGGCCCAGGAGGTCCCTTCCAACTCTACGATTCTATGATTCTATGATTCTATGATTCTATGATTCTGTAGGGAGAGCGTTAGGCAGGGAAGAAGACAAAAAAACTGCTTCTGCTGCTAGCGATTTGGCCTGCACAACACACCAGTCACTGTGTGTGCAGTGCAAGGGGAGGCTATATAGTGGTGTATCAGTGGTGTTGGTTGTTGGGCTGCCTTCTAAGGCTTCCTGACATTCCTGCATTGCTGTTTACCCACTGCTCCGCAAACTGCTTTTTTAAAAGCAATCCCAATTTTTTTTTTTTGTCCTGCTGAGAAGAAAAAAAAACTACTTCTGCTGCTAGCGATTTGGCCTGTACAACACACCAGTCACTGTGTGTGCAGTGCAAGGGGAGGCTATATAGTGGTGTATCAGTGGTGTTGGTTGTTGGGCTGCCTTCTAAGGCTTCCTGACATTCCTGCATTGCTGTTTACCCACTGCTCCGCAAACTGCTTTTTTAAAAGCAATCCCAATTTTTTTTTTTTGTCCTGCTGAGAAGAAAAAAAAAATGCTTCTGCTGCTAGCGATTTGGCCTGTACAACACACCAGTCACTGTGTGTGCAGTGCAAGGGGAGGCTATATAGTGGTGTATCAGTGGTGTTGGTTGTTGGGCTGCCTTCTAAGGCTTCCTGACATTCCTGCATTGCTGTTTACCCACTGCTCCGCAAACTGCTTTTTTAAAAGCAATCCCATCTCCCTTATCCTCTAGTCACTTTTGTCACAGCTGTGCCATCAAGCCTGTGACATAGCGCTCAGATATCAGTGGGCCTCACACAATCCAAAAGTGTCCAGTGTCCACAAGTGTGTGCAGAAATTCAAAATCTCCCTTATCCTCTAGTCACTTTGGTCACAGCTGTGCCATCGAGCCTGTCACATAGCGCTCAGATATTCATTGGGCCTCACACAATCCAAAAGTGTCCAGTGTCCACAAGTGTGTGCAGAAATTCAAAATCTCCCTTATCCTCTAGTCACTTTGGTCACAGCTGTGCCATCGAGCCTGTCACATAGCGCTCAGATATTCATTGGGTCTCACACAATCCAAAAGTGTCCAGTGTCCACAAGTGTGTGCAGAAATTCAAAATCTCCCTTATCCTCTCGTCACTTTTGTCACAGCTGTGCCATCGAGCCTGTGACATAGCGCTCAGATATCAGTGGGCCTCACACAATCCAAAAGTGTCCAGTGTCCACAAGTGTCTGCAGAAATTCAAAATCTCCCTTATCCTCTCGTCACTTTTGTCACAGCTGTGCCATCGAGCCTGTGACATAGCGCTCAGATATCAGTGGGCCTCACACAATCCAAAAGTGTCCAGTGTCCACAAGTGTCTGCAGAAATTCAAAATCTCCCTTATCCTCTCGTCACTTTTGTCACAGCTGTGCCATCGAGCCTGTGACATAGCGCTCAGATATCAGTGGGCCTCACACAATCCAAAAGTGTCCAGTGTCCACAAGTGTGTGCAGAAATTCAAAATCTCCCCTGTCCTATAGACACCTTGTACCTTGTTTTACATTACTATATAGTTTGTTGGATTTTGTCTACATTTCTACCAAAAATGAGGAAGGCTGGTGGAAGAGGCCGTGGAATTGGGCGGGGGTTGGCAGCTGGTAATGATGGTGTTGGTGGTGGATCTGATGGTAGTGGCAAGAGCAAAATAGGACCGAATGCAGGAGGTGTTGAGCCTGCGTCATCGTCTGGATACATAAGGCCTCGAACGCTTAGTTTTCTAGGAGTTGGCAAACCGCTTTTAAAGCCAGAGCAACAGGAAAAAGTTTTGTCTTACATTGCTGACTCAGCCTCCAGCTCTATCGCTTCCTCTTCTTCAGTTGTAAGAAGTAAAAGCACTGAGTCGTCATTGGAGGCTCATGTTCATGAACCACATCTTTCCTTGTGTCCTTCACCCCAACCAAGATTGAAGGATGACGCAGGCCATACTACTGATTACTCCATGGAGCTGTTTTCACATACCATGCCTGGATTATCAAGTCAAATGGTGAATTACCCAGGCCAAGATGAATCTGACATGGAGTGCACTGATGCACAGCCGCTGATGGATGATTCTGCTGGTACATTCACTCAGAGCACTACATTGTCCTCGCAGTGTACAGAGCCAGATTCTGACCCTGATGAGACTCAGGTGCCCCTTCCCGCACACTATACCACCATACACGGTGACACAGAGGAAGGTGCACATGACATAGAAGAGGAGGTGATGGATGACCCAGTTGTTGACCCAGATTGGCATCCATTGGGGGAAGAGGGTGCTGCTTCCAATAGCTCAGATGAGGAGCATCCACAGCAGACATCGACATCGCAACAGCTGTTATCTGGCAGGCCCGGAGCACTCCAAAGACAGGTTCCAAACATCAAAAGAGTTGCTGGACAGCTTGTCCAGAGGGTCAAAAGATCACAGCGTGCTAGGCCGCAAAATGTCTGCCAAAGTAGGAAGAGTGCAGTGTGGCACTTTTTTGACCAAAATCCTCATGATCAGGCCAAGGTTATCTATAAGAAGTGCGCAAAGACCTTTAGCCGAGGGAAAAATCTGAAAAATTTGAATACCAGTTGCATGCTTAGACATTTAACCAGCATGCACTTGCAAGCGTGGACACAACACCAAACCTCAAGTGCCACATGTGCAACTGATCACAACGAAGGTAGTCAGCAACGCTACATTGTTTCCCCCACTGTAAGCACACCGGTTAGCACAGCAGCAAATGTTGAGGTGTCGTTGCAAGGTCACAGCAGTCAGGGAATCCCACTGTTATATCAACGAAAGACTGATTCTAGGCCATCAGAAAGAACACCAACTCCATCACCATCATCAACCCTCTCTCAGTCGGCCCTGTCCATCGCTACTTCCACCATATGCAGCTCTCAAGTCCAGCTCACCCTCCCAGACACTATGAGTAGGTCAAGAAAGTACTCAGTCTCTCATCCGCGTACACTGGGTTTGAACGCCCACATTGCCAAACTAATCTCGTTTGAGATGATGCCCTTTCGGTTGGTGGAAAGCACAGCTTTCCGCGAACTCATGGCCTATGCAGTACCACGCTATGACCTACCCAGTCGCCACTTCTTCTCTCGCAAAGCCATCCCAGCCCTCCACCATCATGTGAAAGACCGCATTGTCCATGCACTCAAGCAGTCAGTGAGCGGAAAGGTGCACCTCACAACTGATGCATGGTCCAGTCGGCATGGCCAGGGCCGTTACGTGTCCATCACTGCGCACTGGGTTAATGTGGTGGATGCAGGGTCCACAGGGGACAGCGGTGGTGGGACAGTGCTGCCTAGCCCACGGTATAGGAAACAGTTGGCTGTAGGCGTTCGACCCTCCTCCTCCTCCTCCTCCAGAAGCGAAAGCTCGTCCACAGAGCGCAGTCGTACGAGCACTCCATCTGCAGCTGCCACTGTTGCACACGATGTGTCCCCCTATCGAGCAGCTAGTGGAAAGCGTCAGCAGGCTGTGTTGCAGATGATGTGTTTGGGCAACAGACACACCGCCGAGGTGCTGGCCGATTACTTGAAGCGACAAACTGAGTCATGGCTGGGCAGTGTACATCTTGAGGCAGGCAAGGTAGTTAGTGATAACGGCCGTAATTTTGTGGCAGCCATAGCCCTTTCAAAACTCAGCCATATACCTTGCTTGGCTCACACCTTGAACCTGGTGGTGCAGTGCTTCCTCAAAAATTATCCGGAGTTACCAGCCCTGCTCCAGAAGGTGCGAAGACTGTGCGCGCACATCCGCCGGTCGCCTGTACACTCCGTTCGTATGCAGAAGCTGCAGCGATTGCTCCACCTTCCCAACCACCGCCTCATTATCGACATTGCAACAAGGTGGAACTCCACCCTGCACATGGTGGAGCGGCTGTGCGAGCAGAGGCAGGCCATAATGCATTTGTGGGAGGATACACGGCCAGGCACTTTGAGAGCAGACATGGAGTTGACAGGTGTGCAGTGGTCGAAGCTGAAAGACCTCTGTAAAGTCCTTCAGTGTTTTGAGGAATGCACACGGCTGGTAAGCGCAGACGACGCCATCCTAAGCATGAGCATCCCACTTATGCGTCTGCTCATGCAAACTTTGACGCACCTTAAGGAGCAGGCGTCTGCAGCCAATGTTGATGAGGAGGAAGAGGAGGAGGGAATCCTTGATGACATTCAGCCATTGTCTGCTCAGGGACCTCTCCTGGACGAGGTGGAGGAAGAAGAGGAGGATGAGGAGGATGATAGGGATGATTACTTAGGGGAGGAGGATGCATCTCGTGGGGCAAGTGAAAATGTTGGCGTGGCAAGGTCTGGTACAGGGTTTGTGCGTGACTGGAGGGATGTGGATTTGCCAGAAAGTGCTCCTCCAACCAGCACTCGCAGTGCATCATTGACACCGGGAACATTGGCCCACATGTCAGATTATGCCTTGCAGATCCTAAAAAGGGACCCACGCATTGCCAAAATGATGAACGATGACGACTACTGGTTGGCCAGCATCCTGGATCCACGCTATAAAGGCAAATTACAAAACATCATGCCACAGGAGAACCTTGACCTAATATTGGCTAATAAACAAGCAACTCTGGTAAATCGGTTGCTTGAGGCATTCCCAGCACACAGCAGCGGTGATGGTTCTCACACGAGCCGTACGGGCCGAGGGCAGCTTGGCAGAGGTGTTCGTGGTGCACACAGCAGAAGTGGCGTTGGAGACAGGGGTTTCATGACAATGTTGTGGACTGATTTTTCAAGTACCGCTCACACAACTGGTAATACTGCATCGATGGAAAGTGACAGGAGACAGCAGTTGTCAACTATGGTTACAAACTACTTTTCCTCCCATATCGATGTTCTCCCACACAGGTCATTCCCCTTTGACTATTGGGCCGCTAAACTGGACACCTGGCCTGAATTGGCACAATATGCCTTACAGGAGCTCGCTTGCCCAGCTGCAAGTGTGCTATCGGAAAGAGTCTTCAGTGCAGCTGGATCAATCCTGACAGAAAAAAGGACCCGTCTGTCAACCCAAAATGTGGATGATCTAACCTTCATTAAAATGAACCATGCATGGGTTTCCAAGGATTTTGTCCCACCTTCCCCTGATGACACATAGGGTGACAGAAAAATGGCTTGCTTTGGTCCACCTCTTCCTGGGACTTGACCTATTTCACCTTTTGCATCAGCTGAATGTCCAACATCAACATATGCCACTTTCTAAAACTCCCTAACTGTGCTGCCTCCCCCCCCCATGGCCGGGGTCACCACCTAGCGCACGACACCGTGCGAGTGCCGTTGCCCTGGACAGGTGGGTAGGCCGACTCTTGGGCGCGGGCACTGGCACAGGGTCCTTCATAGTGCAATCAAGTGTCTCTGACGGTGGTGGTGCACACCCGCCGTCAGACACACCGCCGTACTATGAGGGGCCCAGTGCCAGTACCGACGCCCACGAGTGGGCCTCCCTTGCTTGGGCAGGGCCCCGGCATTTGCAATCTTTACCTCTCCCTGCTCCTCCGCTGTGTAGTCTGGGCCGTCAAATCCATACTGTGCCTGACACCGTCTGAGCCTGCCTCCTGATGTATAGACATATATTTTGAATGTGTACGCTATCCATACATGTTATCTGGGGATACGGTACCCTTTCTAACCTTTGTGCAATCACGTGCAATCCATACTGGGCCTAACACCGTCTGTGCCTGCCTCCTGATGTATAGACATATATTTTGAATGTGTACGCTATCCATACATGTTATCCGGGGAAACGGTACCCTTTCTAATCTTTGTGCAATCACGTGCAATCCATACTGGGCCTAACACCGTCTGAGCCTGCCTCCTGATGTATAGACATATATTTTGAATGTGTACGCTATCCATACATGTTATCCGGGGAAACGGTACCCTTTCTAACCTTTGTGCAATCACGTGCAATCCATACTGGGCCTAACACCGTCTGAGCCTGCCTCCTGATGTATAGACATATATTTTGAATGTGTACGCTATCCATACATGTTATCTGGGGATACGGTACCCTTTCTAACCTTTGTGCAATCACTTGCAAGCCATACTGGGCCTTACACCGTCTGAGCCTGCCTCCTGATGTATAGACATATATTTTGAATGTGTACGCTATCCATACATGTTATCCGGGGATACGGTACCCTTTCTAACCTTTGTGCAATCACGTGCAATCCATACTGGGCCTAACACCGTCTGAGCCTGCCTCCTGATGTATAGACATATATTTTGAATGTGTACGCTATCCATACATGTTATCTGGGGATAAGGTACCCTTTCTCACCTTTGTGCAATCACGTGTAATCCATACTGGGCGTGAGAACGGCTGGCGAGCTGTTAAGCAAGCTACAGCACCTGTGGTTTGCACACGTAAGTTTTTCATTTTTTCAGGAATGACGGTTAGGCCTAATTCCGGAACTGCGGTTGACCTGCACTTACTGGGAAATCATTGTTCGCGGGTAATAATTGTAATCAGTGATCCCCATCACTAACGTTGTTCAGCGGGTTATCTGCACCTGTAAGCGACAAACGCTGGCCTTTTCAGTGTAGCGCACATGCAGCCACGGACATGTAAGGGCATGACACACCAGTTATTGGCCAATCTCATGTGCCAGAGCCTCACGTGTCCCTCTAGTAAGCCGGACTCGGACCGTGGGGCATGACGGAGTCTCGTTCGTTAACGGAATTAAGCTTGCAATGTGTGCATCTGTTCTGTAGCTGGCATGGTTGAGGTTTCCCAGGTGGAGTCGAATTTAACCGTAGGCTCCACTCCTGGTGGTGCCCTTCTGGACATTCCTTTAAGGTTCAGCTTTGCAACCATACTGCCCACGTAAAACAAACACTTTGCCTTCATGAACGCTGTTTGGAGGGTCATGACTCGTGGGAATAACGCCGCCCAATCCGTTAACCTGCTAGAGAGATCGTTCGTTGCTCCCAAGCATGACATCACACTCCCTAGGAAGAAGGTAATGCCACTGTGGCGACCGTACTCCTGGGGGCGACACAAGTGCACTGATGCCCAGCCACTGCTCGATGAATCTGCTGGTACATTGACCCAGACCAGAGTCAGTGTCTCTACACTCCTAACGTTCCCTAGGCCGGTTCCGCTCCGGGCGTCAATCAGGAACCTAAAAACCCTGACTCGCCCTGCACCTAAACCCTCCCTAGGGAATTGGTCGGTGCGGAAACTAATCCCACCATTGCACTAAACACACATAAGGAAAATTGACAAAACAGGGGAACACCACTTAGCTTTGCTCTGTTGCTTACGCTCCCAGCAACAGAGCCCACCACCTGCATGCATCTTTTCCTCCACCGTGTCCAACATCTGGGTGCACTGTCCAGCAACGGAGTCCAGCACCTGAGTGCAGCTGTCCAGCAACAGGGTTCAGCACCTGAGTGCAGCTTCAGCAAAAGAGTCCAGCAACTGAGTGCAGCTCTACACCATAGCTGCCACTCCACCAAGCTTTGCAAGAATTCTTCACTGACACCATAGCTGACACTCCACCATGCTTTCCACGAACTCCTCGCTGACACCATAGCTGCCACTCCATGACTCTGACTGAGTTGTCCTGGACTCTTCTCAGCACAATAGTGCAGCCTTGGAGCAAACAGAGTCCACACCTGCGTGCAGCTGTCCAGAAACAAAGTCCAGCAAATAAGTCCAGCTTTTCTGCCAAAGAGTCCAACATTTTGAGTCCAGCTTTCCGCAACCGAGTCCAGCATCCTGAGTGCAGCTCTACACCATAGCTGCCACTCCACCAAGCAATGCCAGCCCTCCTTGCAGACACCATAGCTGACACTCCCCCAATCCATGCCAGCCGTCCTTGCAGACACCATAGCTGCTACTCCAGCACTCTGACTGGGCTGCCTGTGACTCTCCTTCAGCTCCAATCTTGCTTGCAAATGAGGAACCACCACCAGCAGTGATTAACACACCTGATACTCTTTTATAGAGCAATCACACCTGTTACATAATCATGTGCACAAACTAAGGTAACCAGAGTGAAATGACCCTAATGGCCATCGGGGGGAAAACTACAACTGAAATCACCACAGTGCAATGACCTGTTGTGAGTTCATTTTTCCCTTCACCATTGAGGTCTGATGAACTCCCTCCTCTGGTGAAGGAAGGTAGTGAGACTGATTACCAAACACCTGGGCAGCTAGATGATAACTGGGTGGCTGATAACTGGGTGGCAGATTCACTTCTGCTCCGGTTTTGCGGCAACCTGATGTCTCACTCCCGTTTCAGGTGGAGGTGGATGCTTCTGAGATTGGTGCAGGAGCGGTGTTGTCCCAAAAAGATCCTGTGACATCTAAAATGAATCCTTGTGCTTTCTTTTCCCGAAAGTTCTCCCCATCCGAACGTAACTATGATGTGGGGAATCGGGAACAGTTGGCCATGAAATGGGCAATTGAGGAGTGGAGACATTGGTTGGAGGGAGCCAAACACAAGTCGTGGTCCTTACTGACCAATAGAGTTGAGCGAAACGGGTCGAAAAATTTCAAAAGTCGCCGACTTTTGGTAAAGTCGGGTTTCATGAAACGAAACCCGACCCTAGGATGAGGTCGGCCACGAGGTCGGCGACTTACGCGCCAAAGTCGAGTTTCAAAAGTTTGTTTTGCGCTCTTTTTCAGCCAATCAGGATCCACGGACACTGTGGGCAACGTGATGACATAGGCAGGGGTCACCACCATCTTTCAGAAGGGCATGCAAGTGATTGGCTTGCTTTGGTGGGCGTCACAGGGGGTATAAAACGGCGTGCACGCCGACCGCCATCTTACTTCTGCCGATCTTAGTATAGGGAGAGGTTGCTGCTGATTCTGTAGGGAGAGCGTTAGGCAGGGAAGAAGACAAAAAAACTGCTTCTGCTGCTAGCGATTTGGCCTGCACAACACACCAGTCACTGTGTGTGCAGTGCAAGGGGAGGCTATATAGTGGTGTATCAGTGGTGTTGGTTGTTGGGCTACCTTCTAAGGCTTCCTGACATTCCTGCATTGCTGTTTACCCACTGCTCCGCAAACTGCTTTTTTAAAAGCAATCCCAATTTTTTTTTTTTGTCCTGCTGAGAAGAAAAAAAAACTGCTTCTGCTGCTAGCGATTTGGCCTGTACAACACACCAGTCACTGTGTGTGCAGTGCAAGGGGAGGCTATATAGTGGTGTATCAGTGGTGTTGGTTGTTGGGCTGCCTTCTAAGGCTTCCTGACATTCCTGCATTGCTGTTTACCCACTGCTCCGCAAACTGCTTTTTTAAAAGCAATCCCAATTTTTTTTTTTGTCCTGCTGAGAAGAAAAAAAAACTGCTTCTGCTGCTAGCGATTTGGCCTGTACAACACACCAGTCACTGTGTGTGCAGTGCAAGGGGAGGCTATATAGTGGTGTATCAGTGGTGTTGGTTGTTGGGCTGCCTTCTAAGGCTTCCTGACATTCCTGCATTGCTGTTTACCCACTGCTCCGCAAACTGCTTTTTTAAAAGCAATCCCATCTCCCTTATCCTCTAGTCACTTTTGTCACAGCTGTGCCATCAAGCCTGTGACATAGCGCTCAGATATCAGTGGGCCTCACACAATCCAAAAGTGTCCAGTGTCCACAAGTGTGTGCAGAAATTCAAAATCTCCCTTATCCTCTAGTCACTTTGGTCACAGCTGTGCCATCGAGCCTGTCACATAGCGCTCAGATATTCATTGGGCCTCACACAATCCAAAAGTGTCCAGTGTCCACAAGTGTGTGCAGAAATTCAAAATCTCCCTTATCCTCTAGTCACTTTGGTCACAGCTGTGCCATCGAGCCTGTCACCTAGCGCTCAGATATTCATTGGGTCTCACACAATCCAAAAGTGTCCAGTGTCCACAAGTGTGTGCAGAAATTCAAAATCTCCCTTATCCTCTCGTCACTTTTGTCACAGCTGTGCCATCGAGCCTGTGACATAGCGCTCAGATATCAGTGGGCCTCACACAATCCAAAAGTGTCCAGTGTCCACAAGTGTCTGCAGAAATTCAAAATCTCCCTTATCCTCTCGTCACTTTTGTCACAGCTGTGCCATCGAGCCTGTGACATAGCGCTCAGATATCAGTGGCCCTCACACAATCCAAAAGTGTCCAGTGTCCACAAGTGTCTGCAGAAATTCAAAATCTCCCTTATCCTCTCGTCACTTTTGTCACAGCTGTGCCATCGAGCCTGTGACATAGCGCTCAGATATCAGTGGGCCTCACACAATCCAAAAGTGTCCAGTGTCCACAAGTGTCTGCAGAAATTCAAAATCTCCCTTATCCTCTCGTCACTTTTGTCACAGCTGTGCCATCGAGCCTGTGACATAGCGCTCAGATATCAGTGGGCCTCACACAATCCAAAAGTGTCCAGTGTCCACAAGTGTCTGCAGAAATTCAAAATCTCCCCTGTCCTATAGACACCTTGTACCTTGTTTTACATTACTATATAGTTTGTTGGATTTTGTCTACATTTCTACCAAAAATGAGGAAGGCTGGTGGAAGAGGCCGTGGAATTGGGCGGGGGTTGGCAGCTGGTAATGATGGTGTTGGTGGTGGATCTGATGGTAGTGGCAAGAGCAAAATAGGACCGAATGCAGGAGGTGTTGAGCCTGCGTCATCGTCTGGATACATAAGGCCTCGAACGCTTAGTTTTCTAGGAGTTGGCAAACCGCTTTTAAAGCCAGAGCATCAGGAAAAAGTTTTGTCTTACATTGCTGACTCAGCCTCCAGCTCTATCGCCTCCTCTTCTTCAGTTGTAAAAAGTAAAAGCACTGAGTCGTCATTGGAGGCTCATGTTCATGAACCACACCTTTCCTTGTGTCCTTCACCCCAACCAAGATTGAAGGATGACGCAGGCCATACTACTGATTACTCCATGGAGCTGTTTTCACATACCATGCCTGGATTATCAAGTCAAATGGTGAATTACCCAGGCCAAGATGAATCTGACATGGAGTGCACTGATGCACAGCCGCTGATGGATGATTCTGCTGGTACATTCACTCAGAGCACTACATTGTCCTCGCAGTGTACAGAGCCAGATTCTGACCCTGATGAGACTCAGGTGCCCCTTCCCGCACACTATACCACCATACACGGTGACACAGAGGAAGGTGCACATGACATAGAAGAGGAGGTGATGGATGACCCAGTTGTTGACCCAGATTGGCATCCATTGGGGGAAGAGGGTGCTGCTTCCAATAGCTCAGATGAGGAGCATCCACAGCAGACATCGACATCGCAACAGCTGTTATCTGGCAGGCCCGGAGCACTCCAAAGACAGGTTCCAAACATCAAAAGAGTTGCTGGACAGCTTGTCCAGAGGGTCAAAAGATCACAGCATGCTAGGCCGCAAAATGTCTGCCAAAGTAGGAAGAGTGCAGTGTGGCACTTTTTTGACCAAAATCCTCATGATCAGGCCAAGGTTATCTATAAGAAGTGCGCAAAGACCTTTAGCCGAGGGAAAAATCTGAAAAATTTGAATACCAGTTGCATGCTTAGACATTTAACCAGCATGCACTTGCAAGCGTGGACACAACACCAAACCTCAAGTGCCACATGTGCAACTGATCACAACGAAGGTAGTCAGCAACGCTACATTGTTTCCCCCACTGTAAGCCCACCGGTTAGCACAGCAGCAAATGTTGAGGTGTCGTTGCAAGGCCACAGCAGTCAGGGAATCCCACTGTTATATCAACGAAAGACTGATTCTAGGCCATCAGAAAGAACACCAACTCCATCACCATCATCAACCCTCTCTCAGTCGGCCCTGTCCACCGCTACTTCCACCATATGCAGCTCTCAAGTCCAGCTCACCCTCCCAGACACTATGAGTAGGTCAAGAAAGTACTCAGTCTCTCATCCGCGTACACTGGGTTTGAACGCCCACATTGCCAAACTAATCTCGTTTGAGATGATGCCCTTTCGGTTGGTGGAAAGCGCAGCTTTCCGCAAACTCATGGCCTATGCAGTACCACGCTATGACCTACCCAGTCGCCACTTCTTCTCTCGCAAAGCCATCCCAGCCCTCCACCAACATGTGAAAGACCGCATTGTCCATGCACTCAAGCAGTCAGTGAGCGGAAAGGTGCACCTCACAACTGATGCATGGTCCAGTCGGCATGGCCAGGGCCGTTACGTGTCCATCACTGCGCACTGGGTTAATGTGGTGGATGCAGGGTCCACAGGGGACAGCGGTGGTGGGACAGTGCTGCCTAGCCCACGGTCTAGGAAACAGTTGGCTGTAGGCGTTCGACCCTCCTCCTCCTCCTCCAGAAGCGAAAGCTCGTCCACAGAGCGCAGTCGTATGAGCACTCCATCTGCAGCTGCCACTGTTGCACACGATGTGTCCCCCTATCGAGCAGCTAGTGGAAAGCGTCAGCAGGCTGTGTTGCAGATGATGTGTTTGGGCAACAGACACACCGCCGAGGTGCTGGCCGAGTACTTGAAGCGACAAACTGAGTCATGGCTGGGCAGTGTACATCTTGAGGCAGACAAGGTAGTTAGTGATAACGGCCGTAATTTTGTGGCAGCCATAGCCCTTTCAAAACTCAGCCATATACCTTGCTTGGCTCACACCTTGAACCTGGTGGTGCAGTGCTTCCTCAAAAATTATCCAGAGTTACCAGCCCTGCTCCAGAAGGTGTGAAGACTGTGCGCGCACATCCGCCGGTCGCCTGTACACTCCGTTCGTATGCAGAAGCTGCAGCGATTGCTCCACCTTCCCAACCACCGCCTCATTATCGACATTACTGTCTTGAACCTTCCAGTGCCAGCGGTATTAGAACTCACATTCCCAGTACTAATGTGAGGTTGTTGTGGCACGCGAGCCCTATACCCAAACACTGTCGACTTCACTGTCTATCGACATTGCAACAAGGTGGAACTCCACCCTGCACATGGTGGAGCGGCTGTGCGAGCAGAGGCAGGCCATAATGCATTTGTGGGAGGATACACGGCCAGGCACTTTGAGAGCAGACATGGAGTTGACAGGTGTGCAGTGGTCGAAGCTGAAAGACCTCTGTAAAGTCCTTCAGTGTTTTGAGGAATGCACACGGCTGGTAAGCGCAGACGACGCCATCCTAAGCATGAGCATCCCACTTATGCGTCTGCTCATGCAAACTTTGACGCACCTTAAGGAGCAGGCGTCTGCAGCCAATGTTGATGAGGAGGAAGAGGAGGAGGGAATCCTTGATGACATTCAGCCATTGTCTGCTCAGGGACCTCTCCTGGACGAGGTGGAGGAAGAAGAGGAGGATGAGGAGGATGATGGGGATGATTACTTAGGGGAGGAGGATGCATCTCGTGGGGCAAGTGAAAATGTTGGCGTGGCAAGGTCTGGTACAGGGTTTGTGCGTGACTGGAGGGATGTGGATTTGCCAGAAAGTGCTCCTCCAACCAGCACTCGCAGTGCATCATTGACACCGGGAACATTGGCCCACATGTCAGATTATGCCTTGCAGATCCTAAAAAGGGACCCACGCATTGCCAAAATGATGAACGATGACGACTACTGGTTGGCCAGCATCCTGGATCCACGCTATAAAGGCAAATTACAAAACATCATGCCACAGGAGAACCTTGACCTAATATTGGCTAATAAACAAGCAACTCTGGTAAATCGGTTGCTTGAGGCATTCCCAGCACACAGCAGCGGTGATGGTTCTCACACGAGCCGTACGGGCCAGGGGCAGCTTGGCAGAGGTGTTCGTGGTGCACACAGCAGAAGTGGCGTTGGAGATAGGGGTTTCATGACAATGTTGTGGACTGATTTTTCAAGTACCGCTCACACAACTGGTAATACTGCATCGATGGAAAGTGACAGGAGACAGCAGTTGTCAACTATGGTTACAAACTACTTTTCCTCCCATATCGATGTTCTCCCACACAGGTCATTCCCCTTTGACTATTGGGCCGCTAAACTGGACACCTGGCCTGAATTGGCACAATATGCCTTACAGGAGCTCGCTTGCCCAGCTGCAAGTGTGCTATCGGAAAGAGTCTTCAGTGCAGCTGGATCAATCCTGACAGAAAAAAGGACCCGTCTGTCAACCCAAAATGTGGATGATCTAACCTTCATTAAAATGAACCATGCATGGGTTTCCAAGGATTTTGTCCCACCTTCCCCTGATGACACATAGGGTGACAGAAAAATGGCTTGCTTTGGTCCACCTCTTCCTGGGACTTGACCTATTTCACCTTTTGCATCAGCTGAATGTCCAACATCAACATATGCCACTTTCTAAAACTCCCTAACTGTGCTGCCTCCCCCCCCCATGGCCGGGGTCACCACCTAGCGCACGACACCGTGCGAGTGCCGTTGCCCTGGACAGGTGGGTAGGCCGACTCTTGGGCGCGGGCACTGGCACAGGGTCCTTCATAGTGCAATCAAGTGTCTCTGACGGTGGTGGTGCACACCCGCCGTCAGACACACCGCCGTACTATGAGGGGCCCAGTGCCAGTACCGACGCCCACGAGTGGGCCCCCCTTGCTTGGGCAGGGCCCCGGCATTTGCAATCTTTACCTCTCCCTGCTCCTCCGCTGTGTAGTCTGGGCCGTCAAATCCATACTGTGCCTGACACCGTCTGAGCCTGCCTCCTGATGTATAGACATATATTTTGAATGTGTACGCTATCCATACATGTTATCTGGGGATACGGTACCCTTTCTAACCTTTGTGCAATCACGTGCAATCCATACTGGGCCTAACACCGTCTGAGCCTGCCTCCTGATGTATAGACATATATTTTGAATGTGTACGCTATCCATACATGTTATCCGGGGAAACGGTACCCTTTCTAACCTTTGTGCAATCACGTGCAATCCATACTGGGCCTAACACCGTCTGAGCCTGCCTCCTGATGTATAGACATATTTTGAATGTGTACGCTATCCATACATGTTATCCGGGGAAACGGTACCCTTTCTAACCTTTGTGCAATCACGTGCAATCCATACTGGGCCTAACACCGTCTGAGCCTGCCTCCTGATGTATAGACATATATTTTGAATGTGTACGCTATCCATACATGTTATCTGGGGATACGGTACCCTTTCTAACCTTTGTGCAATCACTTGCAAGCCATACTGGGCCTTACACCGTCTGAGCCTGCCTCCTGATGTATAGACATATATTTTGAATGTGTACGCTATCCATACATGTTATCCGGGGATACGGTACCCTTTCTAACCTTTGTGCAATCACGTGCAATCCATACTGGGCCTAACACCGTCTGAGCCTGCCTCCTGATGTATAGACATATATTTTGAATGTGTACGCTATCCATACATGTTATCTGGGGATAAGGTACCCTTTCTCACCTTTGTGCAATCACGTGTAATCCATACTGGGCGTGAGAACGGCTGGCGAGCTGTTAAGCAAGCTACAGCACCTGTGGTTTGCACACGTAAGTTTTTCATTTTTTCAGGAATGACGGTTAGGCCTAATTCCGGAACTGCGGTTGACCTGCACTTACTGGGAAATCATTGTTCGTGGGTAATAATTGTAATCAGTGATCCCCATCACTAACGTTGTTCAGCGGGTTATCTGCACCTGTAAGCGACAAACGCTGGCCTTTTCAGTGTAGCGCACATGCAGCCACGGACATGTAAGGGCATGACACACCAGTTATTGGCCAATCTCATGTGCCAGAGCCTCACGTGTCCCTCTAGTAAGCCGGACTCGGACCGTGGGGCATGACGGAGTCTCGTTCGTTAACGGAATTAAGCTTGCAATGTGTGCATCTGTTCTGTAGCTGGCATGGTTGAGGTTTCCCAGGTGGAGTCGAATTTAACCGTAGGCTCCACTCCTGGTGGTGCCCTTCTGGACATTCCTTTAAGGTTCAGCTTTGCAACCATACTGCCCACGTAAAACAAACACTTTGCCTTCATGAACGCTGTTTGGAGGGTCATGACTCGTGGGAATAACGCCGCCCCATCCGTTAACCTGCTAGAGAGATCGTTCGTTGCTCCCAAGCATGACATCACACTCCCTAGGAAGAAGGTAATGCCACTGTGGCGACCGTACTCCTGGGGGCGACACAAGTGCACTGATGCCCAGCCACTGCTCGATGAATCTGCTGGTACATTGACCCAGACCACTACATTCCCCTCGCACGCTACACGACCTGAATCTGACCCTGATGAAACTCAGGTTACCCTACCCATATACAGTTCCATCTTACACGGTGACAAAGAGGAAGCTGCAGATGAAAGTGCAGGTTCGGCCCACCCGCCATCAGACACACCACCGTACTATCAGGGGCCCTGTGCCAGTGCCGTCGCCAACGAGTGGGCCCCCCCTGCTTGCTCAGGATCACAGCACTTGCAAAGTTGAAATACTGTGCAGTGAGATGGAAGATGGGGACGACGAGGAGTCCAGACAAGTACAGGGATTCCCTAGCGAGGAGACTTATTTGATTGTTTTCAATGTTGGGACAGCAATTTTTGGGGAGCACTATACTCTGGAGAATGATAGATGGGGCCCACCATACACTGGAACATTCCAAAGGTGGACATCAGACACTGGAGCAGCATTTACAGGGCCCATTATACACTAGAGCTTTAGAAATGGGGCCCATTATGTTTGGAGCATTATTTGGGCCCATAAGACAGTGGAGCTTCATCCATGGGGACCAACATATACTGTAGCATTATGTGGAGCTCATCATATACTGTTTCAAACATTATATGGGACCAATGATTTTGTATGGAGAAATAGATGGGCCTCGTCATGAGATGTAAAAAGTGAGGTATTTTTCATTGTACTATACCGCTATTTCTCTGCCGTATCGGAGCATGATGAGTTGTGGTATGTGTTAAAGGGGCGCTCTTTCGCCCAGGGCACATGAAAACCTGGAGCCAGCCCTCCCCCCCCCACAGTCTGTAGCCAAATAACCCCCATTTTTCAGTGCGTAACTTGTATTATGAAGTTAATTAAGGTTGACAAGCTTAAGTAAGAAGAATTGATGCTTTTGGCATTCAAATGGGCACTGTAGGTGTGTTTCCTGTCCTCCTCTCACTGCCGACTTTTATTCCCCATTGACTTACATTGGGTTTCGTGTTTCGGGACGACCCCGACTTTTCCCTATAATCGGACGATCTTGCTCGACCCGACTTTTGGAAAAGTCGGGTTTCACGAAACGAAACGCGACCCTAAAAAACCAAAAGTCGCTCAACTCTACTGACCACAAGAATTTGATTTACCTGGAGTCGGCCAAGCGCTTGAATCCTAGACAGGCTAGGTGGGCCTTGTTTTTCACACGTTTTGATTTTGTAGTCTCTTTTCTTCCGGGCACTAAGAATGTCAAGGCAGACGCCCTCTCTAGGAGTTTCCTTGCTGATTCTCCTGTTATGACTAAGCCTGCTACCATCTTAGGCGAGGGGGTAGTTCTTTCTGCCATCTCGCCCGATTTGAGACGTGCTCTGGAAGAGTTTCAGGAGGACAAACCTGAGCGTTGTCCCAGTGGAAAGTTGTATGTTCCTGACCAGTGGAGGAAGAGAGTGATGTCTGAAGTTCATTGCTCTGCATTGGCTGGTCATCCAGGTATTTTTGGTACTAGAGATCTGGTGAATCGGTCTTTTTGGTGGCCCGCCTTGTCTCGTGATGTCAGGAATTTTGTGCAGTCCTGTGGGACTTGCTCCCGGTCTAAACCTTGTTCTCGCTCTAGTGGCTTGTTGATGCCTTTGCCGGTGCCCAGGAGGCCATGGACCCATATTTCAATGGATTTTATCTCTGATATGCCTATCTCTCAGAGAATGACTGTTATTTGGGTGATTTGTGATAGATTCTCTAAGATGGTCCATCTTGTACCACTCCCTAAGTTGCCATCTTCCTCTGAGTTGGTGCCCTTGTTTTTGCAACAGGTGGTTCGCTTGCACGGGATTCCTGAGAACATTGTATCTGACAGAGGAGTTCAGTTTGTGTCTAGATTTTGGAGGACTTTCTGTTCCAAGCTGGGAATTCAGTTGTCCTTCTCTGCGTTTCACCCTCAGACCAATGGGCAGACGGAGAGAACAAACCAGACTTTGGAGTCGTATTTGAGATGTTTTATTTCTGCCGATCAGGATGATTGGGTTTCATTTTTGCCCTTTGATGTCACCTTTTTTTTGTAACTTTGGTTTTCACCCTCGATTTTCTTCAGGGCAGGTGGAGCCTTCTGCCTGCCCAGGTGTTGACACTGTGGTGGAGAGAATGCACCAGATCTGGGACCAAGTAGTGGATAAGCTGTCTCTCTCCCAGGAAAAGGCCCAGCGGTTTTCCAACCGGCGTAGGACCGTTGGTCCCCAGTTTAAGGTGGGTGATATGGTTTGGTTGTCATCAAAAAATATCGCTATGAAGGTGGCTTCTCCTAAGTTTAAGCCTAGATTTATTGGACCTAACAAGATTTTGGAGATTATTAATCCGGTCTCTTTTCGGTTGGCTCTTCCTGTCACATTTAAAATTCATAATGTGTTTCATAAGTCCTTGTTGAAGAGGTTTGTTGAACCAGTAGTTCCTGTGGTGGCACCTCCTGACCCTATATTGGTTGAAGGTAACATGGAATATGAGGTAGAGAAGATACTGGATTCCCGTCTGGCTAGACGGAGACTCCAGTATTTGGTTAAGTGGAAGGGTTATGGTCAGGAGGATAATTCCTGGGTCTCTGCCTCTGATATTCATGCCGAAAGATTGGTGCGTGCCTTTCATCGGGCTCACCCGGATCGCCCTGGTGGCATGGATGAGGGTTCGGTGACCCCTCCTCAAGGGGGAGGTACTGTTGTGAGTTCAATTTTCCCTTCACCATTGAGGTCTGATGAACTCCCTCCTCTGGTGAAGGAAGGTAGTGAGACTGATTACCAAACACCTGGGCAGCTAGATAACAACTGGGTGGCTGGAATTGAGGACTGGATATAAGGCTGCCGACGCCCTTCTTCCTGGCTGGTGATTTTCCTGCTGAATTCTTGGAGACCAGTCTGATTCCTGCATCTCAAAGCTAAGTGTTTCTGCTTTGCTTTGTACTCTTCAGTTTTGTTTTTGTCTTGCCTTGTTTTTTGGGAGTACTGCCATCCCCGGCCGGGGGTGAGCTGAATTCCATTTTTGTCTCTGATCTGTTGATCTTTTGCTCTGTCTTCAGAATATACCTGAGTGCTGATATAGTCTTTTGAAGCCTAGCGAATTAAGGGCCTGTTTTTCCTATCAGTCGGTCGGCTCATTTTGATAGGGTTTTTGCGGATGGCAGACAGCAGCTTTCCTATCCTGTCCTATGTAGTTAGCTTGGGCCCCATCATTTGCTCAACCTATCTTTCTATCTGTGTTAGTGTTTTCATCTTGCTTCACCGTCATTATATGTTGGGGGCTGCCTATTGCTTTGGGGTCTGCTCTGGGGCAGTTTAGTTTTTCCCCTTTCTGTCTTTAGGCTATGTAGCTCTCCGGCTGTGATCGAGGGGTCTAGGGCACCGTAGGAAACCCCCACGGCTACTGCTAGTTGTTGTGGATAGGTTCAGGGGTCTGCAATCCGATAGCTGCCATCCTCTCTGGTTTTTCTGGACTTAGCTGGTATTTTGTTTTTTCCTCCTTCGGTGACTCATCATAACAATGACCCTAATGGCCGCCGGGGGAAAAACCACCTTTGGCACACAGCCAAAGAAAAAAAAAATGTTACTTTGTGCATTTAATATATCAGATCCAACCTGGATCATGACAGACACACTGTTTATAATGGCCCTTTAAGAATAGCAATGCTGACTGATGCCCCTATAAAAACAGGCTTTGTGACTTTAAGAGTCACCTCTTTATAAATGATACAAGATGTGTCTGATGATGTGTCACACACCGACATTTTGATACCCTAGAAAGACCTCCGGGAGTGGGGGGGGGGGGGTCGCGGCAAAAAAGCTTGGATTTCCCATAGACTAACATTGGGCTCGTTGCTCGGGTTGAGTACCCGAGTATTCCAATTTGCTCGACCCGAGCAATGAGCACCCGAGCATTTTTGTGCTTGCTCATCACTAATTATTACCCCTTTTAGAAAGGATATGGTGATGAATTCTACGCTCCATGCAACATCCTGCCACCCCATTAAACCCATATGAAATATTCCACTATGCATCTCTCATAGCATCCGGAAGTGACACGGCCCCGTCACATGAGAGGCTATGGGAGTTGCGTCTGTTTGTGACCTGTGATGCAACATGCATGAGCCGGTTACGGCGCTGATTATGTCCAACACCTGTTAGATTCTGTTATAAGCACCCAGGGGACACACACGGTCACAGCCCCCCTAGGAAGCCCACGCAAAATGCGCGTCAGGTCTGCAACGGACTTGCACTGACAGGCAAACATGGGTAAGCAGGGCATCTCCTAATATAACCTACTTCCCATGGTCTGTGGCATGTGGAAAATGGTACTGTATTTACCTGAATATATTCCTACTTCAGTCATACAATCCCTATTTGACCTGGGGGTTCTCTTTGTATACTTATTGCATCTTAAATGCACTATGCACTTTTTTGTACAGTATATTACTATTATTATGCATTTATATAGCACCATTTATTCCATGGCGCTTTACATGTGAAAAGGGGAAATATAGACAAGTATAATAAACATGTGTAAGACAAGGGACACACAAGAACATCAGGAGAGGGGACCATGCCCGCGAGGGCTCACAGTCTACAGGGATGGGTGAGGATACAGTAGGAGAGGGTAGAGCAGGTCGTGCGGTGGTTCAATAGACCGAGGATCATTGCAGGCTGTAGGCTTGTCGGAACAGGTGGGTCTTCAGGTTCTTCTTGAAGGTTTCCGTTGATGGTGAGAGTCTGATGTGTTGCGGCAGAGAGTTCCAAAGTATGGGGGAAGCACGGGAGAAGTCTTGTATGCGGTTGTGGGAAGAAGAGATAAGGGGGGAGTAGAGAAGAAGATCTTGAGATGATCGAAGGTTGCGTGCTGGTAGGTACCTAGAGACCATGTCACAGATGTATGGAGGAGACAGGTTGTGGATGGCTTTGTATGTCATGGTTAGGGTTTTGAACTGGAGCCTCTGGGCAATAGGAAGCCAGTGAAGGGCTTGGCATAGGGGGGAGGCTGGGGAATAGCGGGGAGACAGGTGGATTAGTCGGGCAGCAGAGTGTAGGATGGACTGGAGCGGTGCCAGAGTGCTAGAGGGTAGGCCAGAGAGTAGGAGGTTGCAGTAGTCGAGGCGAGAGATGATAAGAGCATGCACTAGTGTTTTTGTTGTTTCGTGGTTGAGGAATGAGCGGATCCGGGAAATATTTTTGAGTTTGAGGTGGCAGGAGGAGGCAAGGGCTTGGATATGTGGTTTGAAAGAGAGCGCAGAGTCAAGGATCACCCCAAGGCATCGAGCGTGCGGGACTGGGGAAAGTGAGTAGCCATTGACATTGATGGATAGGTCTGGTGGAGGGGTAGAGTGAGATGGGGGAAAGATGATGATATAGATGATGACAGTATATACATAAAATATATATAAATGTGATATTTTGTATTCTATACCATACTAAAATTTGTTATGTTTTTATTATAACTTTTTGGACGATGACTCAGTTCTCCACCCACTTGTGGTAGCTTATTAGTTTATTTTGGATTCATTCTATATTCTTTGAATTCAGTTTCCTAGAACAAAAAAAAACAGTGTCGGATTACTCCACCCTTGCCTTTTCCACTGTTACCGCTACATCCACCTCTTCCTCAACTTGGACCTACGCCTCGAGGTTCTAAATAGCTAGTTTTGGTTTTGTAAATTCTAGGTTGTTTTCAGTGAGTTACATAAAAAAACCTCATAAAAAATACAAAAAAGTCCATTACTCCTCCCTTGTCACTATCACCCATTCAAACACGTCCACCTCTTCCTCCACTTGGACATACGCCTAGTGGTTCATTTATTTTATAAATGGTTTATTTATTTTATTAATTTATTTTATTTTACTCAGTTATATAGTGCCATTAATTCCACAGTGCTTTACAGACATTATTGGCACTGTCCCCATTGGGACCCACATACTAATTTCCCTATCAGTTTGTCTTTCGAGTGTTGGAGAAAAGCAGATTACCCGGAGGAAACCGACAAACTCCTTGCAGATGTTGTCCTTGAAACCCAGCATTGCAAAGCTGCACTGATAACCACTGAACCACCATGCTGCCTGCCTTTTTCACCTATGCCGCCTTGTCCATCTGCTCCTCCACTTGTACCTCTTCCTCATGGTTCAAGATTCTTATTTTTTATTCCTGCTATGTTAGAGTGTGGGGACAGGATGCAGCTGTAGTGAGGGATAGTACTAGGTTTTGTATGTGCGCAGCTTTCAAAAAACACTCTGCATGTGTACTCTGCACGGCACCGCTGTCTGTGATAGTACCGTGTGTAACCAAGAGTTTCTAATAATCTTCAAGAGTAATGTGACATGTTATACATATTTTTCTACTCTTATGCAAATATGCCTGGGATAGTACTGTGCCAAAAGCTGCTGTCTGTATTTTTTAGCCCATATCTGTTATGATTGAGTCACCGTAGGAGGCAAAAACAGAAATGCTAGCTAAGTCCTGAAAACCAGAGAAGTTGGCAACTATCAGACTGCAGACCCCTGAACCTATCAACACAACTAGCAGTAGCCGTGGGGGATACCTACGATGACCTAGACCCCTCGATCACAGCCGGAGAGATACATAGACCTAAAGAAGGAAAGGGGAAATCTAACTGCCCCAGAGCAGACCCCAAAGCAATAGGCAGCCCCCCACATATAATGACGGTGAAGCAAGATGAAAACACTTACACAGACAGAAAGACAGGCTGAGCAAAGACGGGGCCCAAAAACTACCTAGATAGGAACGGATAGGAAGGCTGCTGTCTGCAATCTGCCAAAACCCTATCAGAGACAAAAGCCAACAAGCTGATATAAAAATGGCCCTGAAGCAACTAAGCTTCAAAAACTAAATCAGCACTCAGGTACTTTCAGAAGACAGAGCTCAAGGAACACTGCACACTCCAGCAGGGAGTGGCAGAATCCTAAAAGAAAGAAAAACAAAAACAAATCTTAGATGCAAAAAAGGCAAAACAGAAAACTTAGCTTTAGGAGAGCAGGAATCAGACTGGTGTCCAAGAGTCCACAGAGAAATCACCCGCAGGGCAGAAAGGGCGTAGGCTGCCTTAAATCCAGTCAGTGACTCCACTCAGCCAATCGTCTTCATTAGTCCCAGGTGCCTGATAATCAGGCTCACTACCTTCCTTCACTAGAATAGGGAGTTCACCAGGCCTCAGTGACGGAGGGGAAAATGAACTCACAACACATATCTATGGGAGTACTTTATCCAAAACCGCTGTGAATACTCTGCCACCCTGCCTGTGGGGGTACTGTACCCCATTGTCTCGGTGTGAAATTTTTAATCAGCTTTCTCAGAGAAATGTGGAAAGAAGCTTTGTGGGTGAAATATGATATTAGTTTATGTGGGGGTACTGTGGCCAAAATCATCTGTGTACTCTGCAGCCGTGTCTGTACAAGAAGTATGCCTAAAAAATTATTTTACTCTACCTTTGTGGCCGCACCTAATGTTCATTAAAGGATTTAACTTCTCATTCCAATTACAGAGCATCTAAATTGTTTGGTGCAACAACTTCATTGCTGTCTACGAGTGTTTAGTTGCTAAATTTGTATGGTGTTCATAAAGCAAGAACAAAAAAAAAAACTCCCAGAGGCTCACACAGGGATAGCATGTGACTGTATTTCCTGTTTTTCCTGTGTCTGTGTGTGGAAGATGAAGCAGCCTGCTGTAGATGCTGCACAGATAGAGACACACAAATGATTTATTTCTTATCTATTAAACTTATCATATATTGTTCCTGATTGTTCCTGAATAAAGAAGCTGTGTTGTCACATGCGTGGAGAGTATCTTGAATAATCCTCTGCCAACACAGCTGCTAACTCAAACTGACTTTTTGGAATAGAGCCCTGATTTTCTGTTGCTGTGTGTATTCTGCAGCTCTATCTGTGTGCTTTTTGAGATTGGAAGACTGAGAAGACTGAGAGTCTGACAGCCGGCCCTAAAATTGAGCAAGCTGTTAGTGCCGGGTGCGGTTACAGCCAGTTTCTGTCTCTCACACCCGTGGGTGGAACTGCACTCCGCCAGCTGCTAACGCCTTAAAGGGGTTTTCCACTACTCAGACAACACCATCTCAATCCATATGTTTCCCCATTGTAAAATACAAACACCAATACTCAACGCAGGCGCCGTACTAACGATGCTGCCGATACGGCACTGGCAGGGAGTATAAGTGCTTACAAGGGTGAAGCATATGGATGGAGATGGGGTTGTCCGAGTGGTGTACAATGCCTTTAAAGAGTACCTGTCATGTTGTATAATGCTACTAACCTTCATATCTAGAGTTAATATGCAGGATAATGGTGTTAGGTGCACGACTATACTAAAAGTGTAGCTCATGAGAAAAGAATGGACTTTATTCATCAAAGGAACTGACAACTTTTAGTCATAGGGCTCATTCTCACTTGCAATGAAATCGGACAAATGCAATGCGATTAAATATCGGATTTCATTCAGGCCAATGTTATTCTATGATTGTGTGTTCATCTTTGACATTTTTTTCCAACTCGGACCAGATCACAATTGGACTGAAAAAAAATCTTAGCATGCTGCCATTGTAATCGGAAATCAGATCGCATTCTGCAAAATAATTCAATGGGTGTGAGAAAAAAAATCGCACAGCACTCAGAACATGTCCGATTTTTACACACCAATGTCATTTGAAAAGCCGACAATTCATCTGCCGCATACAGTAAAATCACAGTGGGACCCGACAAAAAAGAATAGATAGATTACGTGCAGTATAAACACATAGAATAAATAGTATGTGAGAATCATGTGGGAATAGTAGATGAGGGCAGGTATATCTCGCCCATATTCCTTTCCTATGTGGCCTAGTCTGGTCAGTATCGCACCTGCTTACGAATGGATAATGGGAGGTGGATATAAAAGGATGCAAGGTGGTTGTGTGAGTGTCTCAGCCTGGGAACACAGAGATCTTGTCTGTGTGAGAGACACACACGTGAGTGGAAGCAGTGCCCACTGCAACTGTGGTTTGGCTGGACGGGAGAAGCCCGCCAGTTGGTAGTTAGGTTGTCCATTGTTTAGTTAGTGCCAGACAGGCAATGATTTGTTTTATGTTTTATTTCCTTTTGCATTGCTTTCACCGTTAATAAACCTGACCCAGGGTCAGTTATACACGAATCCCAGCTCTGAGCCTGAGTTTAATGCTCAACGCACGTGACCTTTGACCCCAACAAAGGCGATCCCGGAGTGTTTTATCACATTGTGGTGGAGAACGCGGGCATCACGTTGCAAGCATGAGCATGGAGGACGTGGTGAAAGCGCTGGTACAGTCCACCGCCGTCCAGCAAGAAGCTAATCGGATGATGATGGCCCAGCTGAAGGAGTTGGTGGACATGACAGTTACCGATCGTTCGCTTCACCAGCAGGTGGCGCAGCGCTTGGCAAGCTTACCTGAGCTTAACCTGGAAGCCGAGTCGAGAGTGATTCACGTGAGTCGGTACTGGCAGAAAATGACGACCGAAGATGACGTCGAGGCATACCTGACCACGTTTGAACGGACGGCGGTGCGAGAAAAATGGCCGAAGGCACGATGGGCCGGCCTGATTGCCCCGTTTCTTTCCGGTGAGGCCCAAAAGGCTTATTATGACTTAGAGCCTGAAGCTGCGCAGGACTTTGACAAACTGAAAGCCGAGGTCTTGGCCCGGCTGGGAGTGACGACCGCTGTCCGTGCACAGAGAGTGCATCAATGGACTTATCAGCCGGATAAACCACCGCGGTCCCAGATGTTCGACCTGATCCACGTGACGAAGAAGTAGCTACAACCCGAGGTGTTGACAGCGCAAGAGATAATCCAGAGAGTCGTCATGGACAAGTACCTGAGAGCTCTACCGCCAGCCCTGAGGAAGTGGGTAAGCCATGGAAATCCTACGACGGCAGATCAACTGGTGGATCTGGTTGAACGTTACTCCGTGGCGGAAGGACTCCGAGACGACGTTACCCCACCTCGTTCTTCATCATCTCCACGTGGAACCAGTAAGACTGTTCCAGGGAGTAGGGGAGATGGAAAAATCCCTAAGACAGTGGGGGAGGAAAATGGGACTGCCCGCACTGCGAGGCCGAGAGTAACGAGCTATGGTCTAAACAAGGGGCCCGTTAGGTGTTTCCGCTGCCAAGAGATGGGACATATTGCTGCGAACTGTCCGGTCACTACTGAACCCATGCAGTGCGACGTCACAGACTCTAAAAACCGCATGTCTATGGTTGCACGGGTAGTGAGTGTGAATGCCGGTCAAAAGGATGCGGAAAAACACTTGTGTGATTTAACTGTTGATGGCAAAAATGTGGTGGCATTGTTAGACTCGGGAAGTGTGGTGACTCTGGTGAAGGCCAGTCTGGTGTCAGCCCCGACTGGACCATCAGACAAATTTTCTGTAACGTGTGTGCATGGAGACACCTGTTCGTACCTCACCACGGTCATATGCATTACTACTTCCTATGGGTCTGTGCAACATAAAGTGGGACTCGTCCCGGCGTTATTGCATGATGTTATCCTGGGCCGGGATTTTCCCCACTTCTGGCAATTGTGGGAGAATCAGTTAAACCCCAGGTTGATAAGATTCAGGCGGTTCAGGACTGGCCACAACCTGTCAACAAGAAGCAGGTGCAAGCCTTCCTGGGGATCGCTGGCTATTATCGCCGGTTCATACCCAATTTTGCAGCCATCACTACCCCCTGACGGATCTTACAAAAGGGAAAGACTCCGTCATGATTAAATGGAGTTTAGCGGCTGAAGAAGCCTTCCATGGCCTAAAACGGGCACTTTGCTCTCAGCCCGTACTGGTGACTCCAGACTTCCGCAGCGAGTTTGTGGTACAAACGGATGCCTCTGATACCGGTATCGGGGCCGTACTCTCACAAGTAAGGGACGGAGTGGAACACCCAGTCCTCTATCTCAGCAGGAAGCTGAATAAACACGAGCAAAGGTATGCAGTCGTAGAAAAAGAGTGCCTCGCCATTAAGTGGGCTCTAGAGGCCCTCAAATATTACCTGGTGGGCCGAAAGTTCAGGCTGATCACTGACCATGCCCCTCTCAAGTGGATGCACTTGAACAAGGAACGGAATAGCCGGGTGACCCGGTGGTTCCTTGCCCTGCAGGCCTACACTTTTACGGTGGAGCACCGCCCAGGGGTACAGATGGGGAATGCAGATGCCCTGTCCCGAGTGCACTGTTTGGCGGGTGTCATTGCTCGACCAGAGTGGTCTGAGCAGAAGGGGCGGATATGTGAGAATCATTTGGGAATAGTAGATGAGGGCAGGTATATCTCGCCCAGATTCCTTTCCTATGTGGCCTAGTCTGGTCAGTATCGCACCTGCTTACTAATGGATAATGGGAGGTGGATATAAAAGGATGCAAGGTGGTTGTGTGAGTGTCTCAGCCTGGGAACACAGAGAGCTTGTCTGTGTGAGAGACACACACGTGAGTGGAAGCAGTGCCCACTGCAACTGTGGTTTGGCTGGACGGGAGAAGCCCGCCAGTTGGTAGTTAGGTTGTCCATTGTTTAGTTAGTGCCGGACAGGCAAGGATTTGTTTTATGTTTTATTTCCTTTTGCATTGCTTTCACCGTTAATAAACCTGACCCAGGGTCAGTTATACACGAATCCCAGCTCTGCGCCTGAGTTTAATGCTGAACGCAGGTGACCTTTGACCCCAGCAAAGGCGATCCCGGAGTGTTTTATCACAAGTATGACAGAGTCACTGGCATTGTTTGTCACTGTGAGGGGAGATATGTGTCACAAAGATTTCTTTCTTCCATGATCTAAAACCCATGTTTCTCTCCAGCATGCTATATGCTGAAGGGGTTAACCAGTCATGATAAGACTGGATTTTTGGTGAGTAGGTGAGAGATGGATGGGACACCTACTCACCATATCTCCACCTCAAGGGTGTGGCTGGGAAGATAAATGTTCAAACAGTTTTTTTTCTCTGTGTTGTATGTTTGGAGAGGAAAGTCTCCAGATGGTGACTCCAGGTGGAACTGAAGACTTGTATCCTCTGCAGGCGAGTCCCGCTAACACAAGGACTTTGAAATACTTCATCTTTTGTTTTGCTGTTTTGTCAAAAAGGCCATGTTTATTTTGCTAAACCCTGGCATGGCTTATGCTGTGCTGTAATAAACCAGCAGGTGACTTACACAAGAAGCGCCCCTGTGTCTACCTTTGCAAGCAGCCGAGTGAGTCAACCCCTCACAGTAGGTGTTTAAAATGCGTTCAGTGATCCAAGAACACACATAGCGCCTGTGTACAAACTGCATGTCCTGAATAAAATCAGCCATCTAGCACGAGACGTCTGGCAGCATGGAGAAGCTTGTCCAGGTCCAACAGCAGAAGCAGCTGGCAAGTCAACAGCAGCAAATGGCGCAACAGGAAACAAATAATTTGTTGGTACAGCAGCTCCAACAGCAGCTGCAGCAACAGCAACAGAAGGCGCTAATGTGACAGATGGAACTCCTCACAGAGGCAGTTCCTGGGAGGCTGGCAGTCTTCTCCTCATCTTCAGGTAATGACTCATACGTCCAGAAAGCGGTAAAACGAGCCATGCAAAAAATGACCTCTGGAGATGATGTGGAAGCTTTTCTCACTGTTTTCGAGAGGATGGCACAACGGGAGAAACTTCTGCCAGAGCAGTGGGCGGAGGTGCTGGCGACAAATTTGTCAGGTGAACCTCAAAAGGCGTATTATGACTTAGCATTCCAGGATGCCAAAGAATACGTCAAACTGAAGACTGAAATCTTGGCATTCCTGGGTTAGAGCTCAGCGAGCAGAAGGTGACTTACAGAAGAAGTGATCCTATGTCTACCTTTGCAAGCAGCCGAGTGAGTCAATCTCCCACAATATAGTAGATATAAAGATGTCAGTGACATATACAATAAGTACAGTACTTAATTATTAAAAGAATATTTTTCTGAAAAGCGCTTAATTTTCTTAACCAGCAGAGGGAAATCCACCGACTGAGGGCAGATGTGTATAGCTTGGGAAGGGGTTAATACCCATGGAGCTTCCCACGCTATTAATATCAGCTCACAACTGTATACTCAGCCTTTACTGGCTAATGAAATGAGGGACCACCCAAAATAAAATGACTTAGAGTCCACCTATAATTAGTAACCAGCAAAGGCTATGCAGATTGCTGTATCCCATGGATATTGGCCCCCCAAGGTAAAAGCAACAGCTCTATGTTGCCCCAGAAAAGGCACATCTATAAGATATGCCAATTCTGGCACTTAACCTCACTCTTCCCACTTGCCCTAATGCGGTGGCAAGTGGGGTGATAGTTGGGGGGTGGGTGTCACCATTGTACTGAATTGTCAGGTGACATCAAGCCTAGAGGTTAGTAATGGAGCATCATCTATGAGATGCCCCCATTACTATCCCCATAGTCTTACTGTATAAAAACACACACAGAATAAAGTCCTCTCTCATGAAGGCAATTATACAATCACTCATTTGGAGTGAGTGTATTGCCATCCCCAATTCTTCTATTGTTGAGGGTTCCTCCTACCCATCCACCTTGCCTCAGAAAAAAGCTGAGGGAGAGAAACTTTTGATAAGTAATGAACTATTTCAGCATCTCAGGCAGAGAACTTAGAATAATATTAAGAGGTAAAGTATCTATTCCTTTCACATTTAATGAAAGTGTTACCAACCACCTCCCTAAACTTTAAAATTAATAATAATTGCCACTAAATGACCTGCACGCTTTCCTTCAGTATAATATTTCTGTTTTGTACAGAAAAGCTTCTGTATGACCATGGACATTAAATGCCCCTCATTAGTGATGAGCGAGTATTCTCATTACTCGAGATTTCCCGAGCATGCTCGGGTGATCTCCGAGTATTTGGATGGGCTCGGAGAATTAGTTTCTGTCACCGTAGCTGCATGATTTGCGGCTGCTAGACAGCCTGAATACATGTGGGGATTTCCTAACAAATAGGCAAATACAAATACATCCAAATACTTGGAGATCACCCGAGCATGAGTTTTTTTGTGCTGAAAATGCCCCCTCGGCTTATACGCGAGTCAATTGTACCAGAGGGCCGGCGGGGGAGGGGGAGTGGTGGAGCAGCGGATCACAGGAACAGTAGCAGGCGGCTGCAGCTGTAACTGTGCCCACTGCTAAAGAGAAATGAATATTTGGATTTGGATTTATGGATCACGGAGTGAATTACCTTTACGATGGACTACTTGCTAGAGATGGGGTGCACCTTACGAAGACTGGAAAACATGTATTTGGAAGTCGCCTTGCTACACTTGTAAGGAGAGCTTTAAACTAGAACAACATGGGAAGGGAAGCAAAAGACCAGAAATAGCCATACACCTGACAAATGCTATTGAGAACTCTGCTATTAGAAGTGGAAAGGAAGAACAAAGACAAAAGAATCTAATTAATAAAAATATTGGAGAAAGAGAAACCAATCACAAACTAAAATGTTTCTTTACTAATGCACAAAGCATGGGCAACAAACAAAGAGAATTGGAACTACTAACGCAGGAAAAGAAATATGATGTCATTGGAATCACTGAAACTTGGTGGGACAATACACATGATTGGATTACAAGACTAGAAGGATACAACTTATTTGCAAGAAACAGACTTGATAAACGAGGAGGAGGTGTCGCATTGTATGTTAGAAACGCGTATATCTGCACAGAGATTGAAGCTTCAGAGACTGGGAGTTCTGTGGAAACTGTTTGGGTAAGAATACAAGGACAGAACAATGGAAAGGACACCATTGTAGGCATTTACTACAGGCCGCCTGTGCAAGCTGAAGATATGGATGAACTCTTTATGCATCAAATGGCCAAGTTCTCCAAAAAATATGACATAGTTGTCATGGGAGATTTCAACTATCCAGACATTTGTTGGGAATCTCTCTCAGGCAAAACTAACAGGTCAAGGAAATTCTTATCCTCTCTTGCTGACAACTTTATCTTCCAAAAGGTAGGGGAGAAAACAAGGGGAACTGCTACCTTGGATCTAATCCTTATAAACAGGGAGGAAATGGTTGAGGAGGTAAAAGTGGCTGGGACCCTAGGAGGTAGCGACCATGCTATTTTAGAATTTTGGATAACTAGAGGAGGAAGACCTTTGAAGATTCAGACGTCAAGGTTAGATTTCAGAAAAGCAGATTTTAAGGGATTCAGAAAGAGAATTGGAGGGATCCAATGGCTGGATATCCTTAAAGATAAAAATGTCCAGGAAGGATGGGAAATCTTGAAAAATGAAATTCTCAAAGCACAATTGTTAACAATTCCGAAAAGAGGGAAGAATAGGAAGCATTTAAGGAAGCCAGGATGGATGAACACAGAACTTAAGCACATGCTAAAAAGGAAGAAAAAAAATGTTTATAAAATGGAAAGAGGGAGGCATATATAAAGAAGAATATAATGCTGTCTGCAGAACCTGCAGGGCACACATCAGATTAGCTAAAGCTGACAATGAATTGAGGCTTGCAAGAGATTTCAAAAGCAATAATAAAGGATTTTGTGGATATGTCAAAAGTAAAAGAAAAGTCAAAGATGCTATAGGATTTTTACAGGATGAAAATGATGAAATGGTAAGACAGGATGTTGAGAAGGCCGAACTTTTAAATTCCTGTTTTGCATCTGTTTTCTCTCAGAAAGGAAATGTAACATCAACTGTTCTTCACTGTCCTATTAAGGGAATAGAAGAATCCAGGTTATCTATAAACAGAAAGATAGTGAGGAAACACTTAGCTAACCTAAATGAATTCAAGTCTCCAGGTCCAGATGAATTACACACCAGAGTACTGAAGGAGATAGTAGAAGAAATTTTTGAACCCCTCTCCATAATCTTTGAAAATTCTTGGAGAACAGGAGAAGTCCCAGAAGACTGGAGAAGAGCAAATGTTGTTCCTATCTTCAAAAAGGGGAAGAAGGTGGACCCAGGCAACTATAGGCCGGTGAGTCTGACTTCTATACCAGGAAAGATCTTTGAACAAATTATTAAACAACATGTATGTCAGTACCTGGATAAGAATGAAGTAATTAAACAGAGTCAGCATGGGTTTGTAAATAATAAGTCATGTCAGACTAACTTAATTTCCTTCTATGACAGAATCACTGAGTGGATCAGGGAAATGCTGTAGGTATAGTATATCTTGACTTCAGCAAAGCATTTGACAAAGTATCTCACACAATCCTTATTGAAAAAATGACTAAGTATGGAATGGACAAGGCAACTGTTAGGTGGATTCATAACTGGTTAAGCGATCGGACCCAAAGAGTGGTCGTAAATGGCTGCACATCCAGCTGGAAGAATGTCTCAAGTGGCATACCACAGGGCTCTGTCCTGGGCCCTGTATTGTTCAACATCTTTATCAACGATTTAGATGAAGGAATTGAGGGTAAACTGATTAAATTTGCTGATGAAACAAAGCTAGGAGGGATAGCTAATACTAGAGAAGAGAGAGAGAGGATTCAAAAAGATATAAATAAACTGGAGAAGTGGGCAGCAACCAACAGAATGGTTTTTAACAGGGAAAAATGCAAAGTACTACATCTGGGCAATAAAAATGAAAAAAGCATATACAGAATGGGAGGAATAGGGCTAAGCAACAGCACATGTGAAAAAGACTTGGGTATACTAATAGATCACAGACTGAATATGAGTCAACAGTGTGATGCAGCAGCAAAAAAGGCAAATGCAATTCTGGGATGTATTAACAGAAACATATAGTCTAGATTACGTGAAGTCATTATTTCCCTCTACTCCTCTTTGGTCAGACCTCATCTGGAATATTGTGTCCAGTTTTGGGCGCCACATTTTAAAAAAGACATCAACAAACTGGAGCAAGTTCAGAAAAAAGCGACCAGAATGGTGACCGGTCTGCAAACCCTGTCTTATGAGGAAAAGTTGCAGGATTTGGGAATGTTTAGTTTGCAAAAGAGAAGACTGAGAGGAGACTTAATAGCTTAAAGGGCTGTCACATTGTAGGATGGGATGAAACTGAATGGGAGGAGACACAGATTAGATATTAGAAAAAACTTTTTGACAGAGTGATCAATGAGTGGAACAAGCTGCCACGAGAAGTGGTGAGTTCTCCTTCAATGGAAGTCTTCCAACAGAGGCTGGACAGACATCTGACTGGGTTGATTTAGCGAATCCTGCTTTGAGCAGGGGGTTGGACCAGATGGCCCAGGAGGTCCCTTCCAACTCTACGATTCTATGATTCTATGATTCTATGATTCATTACTCTTTTAGTGCGCACAGTGACAACAGCAGCTTCTGGCTTCCAGAAGACATCCTACTCACCTTCTTGCGCGCCCTTGCTGCATTTTGTTCCGGAACTAGCAGCTCTTCCCAAAGAGCAATCACGCGGACCTGCTCATTAAGGTAATGAATATTCACTCCATGCCTATGGGAGTGAAGAGGTGTACATATTCATTACCTTAATGAGCGGGGCCACATGATCGCTCAGCCAGAAATGCTGCTGGCGCCGGAACCAACAAGATGCAGCAAGGGCACGCAGGAAGGTGAGTAGGATGTTTGTTTTTTCTACACATGCATACAAGGAAAGGGGATAAGGAGCCATGCATAAAGGACAGCAATGGGGGAGCCATGCATACAAGGACAGGGACTGGGAAGCCATCCATTCAGGGATAGGGGATAAGGAGCCATGCATACAACAACAGGGACGGGGACAATGACAGGACAGGGGAGCCATGCATATCAGGACAGGGACCAGGGAGCCATGCATACAAGGATAGGGGATAGGGAGCCATGTATACAAGGACAGGGACGGGGAGTCATGCATACCAGGACTGCGATGGGGGAGCCATGAATACAAGTATAGGGGATAAGGAGCCATGCATACATGGACAGGGACGGGAGAGCCATGCGCACCAGGACAGGGATGGGGGAGCCGAGCCATGCATTCCAGGACAAGGATGAGGGGACAATGCATACCTGGCTTATACTCGAGTCAATAAGCTTACCCAGTTTTTTGCAGCAAAATTATGTGCCTCGGCTTATACTCGGGTTGGCTAATACTCGAATATATACGGTTTATATATATATAAAATAGGAAAGCGCGAAGATAAGCCTAAATTTATATGGGTAGATAGGATCCTGCTGTAATTAAAACTACCATGGGTAGTAACATTATATTTTGCCGGACTATATATAGCTGAGGTTTTGTTGGTTGATCTTTGACGCACAACAACGACATCACCTCTTTTGATGGCACTTGGCTGTGCCCTTCGCCTTCTGTCTGCATAATGCTTCATGGCTTACTTGTTAGAGAAATCTGTTGATCGCACTGAAGAATCAGTTGGTAGGGGATGACTGGTCACATCAGAGATTCGTATACGTAAAGTTCTGCTGAACATTAGATGAGATAGAGCAGTAGTGGAATGTGGCGTATTGCGGTAATTGCGCAAGAATTTGTATAGTGACTGTTTCAGTGGGGTGTGCTCCAGACTAGCTGCCTTGATTCGTTTTCCCACAGTGCGCATGAAACGTTCTACAATTCCATTGGCTTGCGGCCAGCAAGGTGTGATTTTCCTGTGGCTGAATCCTAAGTATTCAGAAAACTGTGTGAACATATGTCCATTGAACGGAGGTCCATTGTCTGTTTTAACCACTCTTGGAATGCCATATGCAGAGAATATGTCGTCCAGTTCTGGTATGACTCTATTAGCAGACGTTGAAAAGATGAATGAAATAACAGGGTATCTAGAATATTCATCATTTGTTACTAGAATATATTGGCCATTTGGTAATGGTCCATATATGTCGACTGCCACTTCCTCCCAGACAGCTGTGGGTAACCGAGACATTTGTAGTGGCTCTAAACTTGATGACGGAGTAATTAGTTGACAAGTGGAGCAGTGTCTAATCTTCTCTTCCACCAATTTATCCATATTTGGGAACCACACTTTTTCTCTGAGTAACTTTTTGTACCAACAATTCCTAGATGGCCTTCATGTGCTATCTGTATGACTAAGTTGCGCAAGGCCTTAGGTACAACCAGTTTGGTACCTCAAAGGATGAGGTGCTCTTCAGTGACTGACAATTCCTCACGTACATTTGAAAATAGTTTTAATTCCTTCAGATCAATCCCAGAATCAGGACATTTTTCCTTTTGAATTTCATGCCACCTTTGATTTTGGATGATTTGCATTAAGGCACAGAGTGTCTTGTCACTTGTTGTATTCACAAACTAATCAACAGAAATTGCTTTTGGCACAGCGTGAGCAGCAACAAATCGTATGTATTCTTCCATGGAGGCATGCCCAGGTATATCATCATTCACAGGATGCCTTGAGAGATAATCAGCAGGATTGCTATATTTTCCAGGTTTGTGAACAATTTTGTAAATGTAGTCCTGTAGACGTAGATCCCATCGTTCAATTCGTGCAGGCATTTTAGCTCGGAGATTTCCAATTATTGTAAGGAGAGCTTGATGATCTGTGACAATTGTGAAGGGAGCTCCATAGAGAAATAAGTGAAAGTATTCACATCCCCAGACAACTGCCAAGCTTTATTTTTCAGTTTGTGAATATTTTCTTTCAGTGCTTCTAAAGCTTTTGCTTTCATAAGAAATGATGTGGGGACTCTGATTGTCATCCTTGTATTGCGCTAAAATAGCACCCAGTCCCACAGGTTGTTGAGCAGAGTTCATTTTTAATTGTTTCAAGAGAGGCCTGACAGTCCTCGGACCATGGAAAGACACAACTTTGTTTTGTAAGTTCCCTTAATGGAGTGCTGATTGTTGAAAAATTTGGAATATATCTAGAACAGTAGCTGGCCATTCCAAGAAAAGAGCACACTTCACTGGCATTCTGTGGAATTGAAGCTACTCTGATGGATTCCACTTTCTTGGGATCAGGTCGTACTCCTGCCCCAGAAGATGTGACCATAGAACTCCAATGAACCTTTATCAGATTCACATTTCCCTTTGTTTAAAGTAAGTCCAGAGAGCAGGCATTTGAAGATAGCATATAGAGCACGATTGTGTTCAGCTTGAATTTTCCCAAAAACCAGTATGTCATCACTATAATTAAAGGCATTCGGAATATGTTGAATGACGCTCCTTATCGTGTCTTGAAAAATATCCGCTGCTGAGTATACCCCAAAAGTCAATCTTGTGGACCTTCTGAGGCCCACATGGGTGGAAAAGATTGTCAAGTATCTGGATTCAGGATTCAATTCTAATTGATGATAGCCCTTATTGAGGTCAAGCTTTGAAAAAACGGTTGCTCTATTTAATAAATGAATGTTATCATCAATTGTAGGTGAGATATGTCTTTCTCTCTGAATAGCGGTGTTGGGCAGGCACATGTCAACACACAGTCTCACCTGCCCTGGAGTCTTTAGTTTTGGAACTGCCACAAGTGGAGAGACCCACGGAGTGGGACCAGTAACAGTTTCAATAACATCCTCATCCATGAACAATTGGAGTTCCTTTTCTACCTTCTTTCTCAGGTGAAATGGAATACGCCTGTGAACCTGGGCTACTGGACGAACACTGTCATCTACATGAAGATGCACTTGAGAGTTCTTTAGTTTTCCCTAACCACTAAATAAGGAGGGAAAGCTGTTCACCATGGCTTGTACATCCAGATCCCCTGGGTCACTTATAGTATGAATAATCTGGATGAGTAATAGCTTCACGGCAGTGTGATAGCTGAGAAGACAGCCTCCCGATCCTTGTAATGTGTGAAAAGTAGTTTACTGCTTATTTTCTTTATAGCTAAGATCAGCATCAAATTGTCCCATTGTAGTTAGAGGTGTTTTAGATCCATATGGAAAGATTTTAGTAATAATAATAATAATAATAATACATTTTATTTCTATAGCGCCGACATATTCCGCAGCACTTTACATTTCAGAGGGGACTTGTACAGACAATAGACATTACAGCATAACAATAATCACATAGATCATAACAGATACCAAGAGGAATGAGGGCCCTGCTCGCAAGCTTACAATTTAGGAGGAAAAAGGTAGACACGAAAGGTGGGTGGTAACAATTGCCCTGATTGTATGGACCAGCCATAATGTTAAGTGTGTAACAGTACAGACGCAGAGGGCTAATGGATGCAAAAAGCATGTGGGAACATGATGCGGGGAACCTGGTTATGGTAAAAACTTTTTGCTGTGCCACATAGGGATAGATTAGGTTAATGTGTCGAGGTGGTAGGTCAGTCTGAATAAATGAGTTTTCAGGGCACGCTTAAAATTGTGGGGATTGGGGACTAATCGTATATATAATATTACAGGGTATATACACTAGTCTCCTTAATATTGTGTTGATCCAGGGAGCTAGTCTGATTGCCGTATGTGGAGTCGGGAAGGAATTTTTTTCCCCAATGTAAAGCTTACTGTTGCCACATTGGTTTTTTTTGCCTTCCTCTGGATCAACATGTTAGGGCAAGTTAGGATAGGATATGGGTTGATCTAGATGGACTTAAAGTCTCCCTTCAACCTTAATAACTATGTTACTATGTTACTATGTTACTATATGTATTGACCTGGGAAGTGCATTCCAAAGAATTGGCGCAGCACGTGTATAGTCTTGGAGACGGGAGTGGGAGGTTCTGATTATTGAGGATGCTAACCTCAGGTCATTAGCAGATCGGAGGGTGCGGGTAGGATGGTATACTGAAACAAGGGAGGAGATGTAGGGTGGTGCTGAGCCATGAATAGCTTTGTGGGTGAGGGTAATAAGTTTGTACTGGATTCTAGAGTGGATGCACTTGCTGTAAGACTGGCTTTGTTTTCAATTGTTCGTATGCATTGCTGTCTATGATATCCACTGAAGCTCCCGTATCAATTGTAAAGGTGATATCCGTGTCGCATATGGTGAGCTTGATGCAGGGAGACTGCACTGAGCCAGTGACAGAGGTAGTGAACACATAGTTCTCAGCCACAGACATTTCTTCTGTATCCTGATTTACCATTTTTATGTTTGCGGGCTTTGTCATAGACAGAGGAGACCTGTTGTGCGCTGATTGGCAGACAGCTGCAAAATGGTTCCCTTTTCCACATTTACTGCATGTTTGTCTTATAGCTGGACATTTTTTCAGGTGGTGAGGGAAATCTTGTCCACATCTATAGCATTTCTTCTGTTTCGGGGCTTGCTTGTCTGTGCACTTTTATGTTTGAGATTATGCACATGTAAATTATCCCCATTCTCCATTGCGGTGGCCTGATGATTTGCTATCTCTATAGCATGGGCCATCTTGAGTAAATCATGCAGCGAGAAATCCTGCTGCAGAGCTTTACGCCTTATGTTATTAGACAAGCAGGTGACAATTACTTGAGTTAGAATTTCATCATCTACATCCGTAAATGCACATCCATGTGCTAGCTCATTTAGCCTTGTGATATAGGTGTCTATGGATTCTTCTGGAAGCTGCTTAGCAATCCTGAACTTGTATCTTTCATATCTGATGTTCTGTTTGGGGTTGAAGTAGTCAGTGAGAGCTTTGGTGCATTTGCTGTACGTGTCTGTCTCTGCTGCAGGTAACTTGCTGTATATGTCATATACTCCTGTGCCCATGCAGTGCAGAAGCATGGCTTTCTTTCTTTTCTCCTCTTTTATGTAAATAGCTTCCAGGAAGTTCTCAAATCGGTTTAGCCATTTTCTCCAGTTATGAGAGATATTAATGACATCAGTCATATCAAACTGTGGGAACGTGTGCAAGTAGTCAGCCATGATGGAGTCTCTCAGAGGCACTGGCGTGTGAAGCAGTAAAGCAGGGGTTAGTACTCACAGCAGCAGGTGATTGAATCCTATCCTCGTCGCCAGTTGTAATGTCCACACAGTATAAGGAATTCAAGAGAGAATGCTTTAACTGTACTTTATTCTTCTCCTTCTTCCTCCAGCACACAGCAACACATTTCCCTCATCAGTCTAAACTGAAACTGAAACTCCCTTACCCACTTTCTGTCTATAATCTTCTAGTCACAAGACTTCCTTTTCTTAAAGAGACAGGTCAAATCATTAAACATTACAGATGCGACAGTCAGTCTTTTGTTATTTATGCCAAGATACATGACTGCTTTTACTTCTCTGCTGTTTCTGCATTAATTGCCCTCCAGCTGCATCTAGTGCCTTCAGTTTTGCTTGTCCATTGGCTATCCTGCCTGCCCTTTTGTTTTGGTCCTAGCTCATCCACATGCCATCCGGAAAGGTTAATTTCCACTGAATCATCACCACTGGTTCATGCTGCTCATCTTGTCCTACAACATAGAGAATCCAGCTCACTAGATAAGCCCATGAGCATGAAAAATTTACAATATAACAATCTGTACTTTGCAAATCGCACAGTCAGTTGTTAAAATGTAAAAAAAATAAAATTAGTCAACTTCAAGTTCTGTTGTATGTACTGATAACAAATAACACTGTATATTCTGCTAGCTGTGTCCACAGCAGGAGGGTGGAAAAATTGAATTTCCTTCTGATTAGCAGAAGCATTTGTTGCAAAGAAAAGGGTGTATATTATATTGGACTATTACTCAACATACTATTTCCCTATAACACAAATAAAGGGGCCCCAAACTATAGTTTCTTAGTAATTTAAATTTGGAAGTTGATACTCAGATAAACCTGTCTGACCAAGAAGTCACCTCTCTGGTGTCCAGAGTCCCAGAGTGTCTATCAGCCATATTCTATTTCTTCAAATCACACTTCCTGAAACTTAATGTGGGCGAAACTGAAGTAATCATCTTTCCCACATCACCCTTAACTCCCCTGCCAGGTGTATCTATCACTATAAAAGACATCACACTTTCCTCTGTACTGGAAGTCCACTGACTCAGCGTAACCCCTGACTATGTCCCGTTCTTGAAACCTCACCACCTCTAGCTACCTCCAAGTCAAAAATATTTCCCCAGAAATCGTCCCTACCTCAACCCTCAATCTACTAAAACATTAATGCATGCCCTCATCATCTCTCACTTTGAATACCACAATATCTTCCTTTGTGTTCCCCCAACTAACACCCTCGTACCTCTCCAGTCTATTCTTAACCCCTTAGCGACAAGAGGTATTACACCATTGGTTTTATAATGTGCCGTACTCGTAAACGGGAAAAAAATTACAAGTGTGTGAAATTGCAAAAAAGTGCAATCCCACACTTGTTTTTTGTTTTTTTTTACCATATTTCCTAAATGCTAAAACTGACCTGCCATTATGATTCTCCAGATCATTACAAGTTCATTGAAACCAAACATGTCTAGTTTCTTTTTTATCTAAGTGGTGAAAAAAATTCCAAACTTTGTTGAAAAAAAAAGACTACTTCCACACATATCCCATCCTCTGTAATTCCATGCCTCAGCAGGTCTCCAGACAGAAAACCCAATTTTTCAAGAAAGTTTACAGCCTTCAATAAGCACATTGTCACCTCAAAACCACACCCCCACCAGAGATTCTGCAAACTCCAATCTGCTGTCTCCATACCTATTACCCTATAGACTGTGTGTGCAGAGTCCTCTTTCTCATTACCAGTCGGTCATTGTTATTTTGTTCATAGTAATTTATATTTGTATTTTGTATGTAAACCTTTTTCACATGTACAGCACCATGGAATCAATGCTGCTCTAAAAATATATAATAATTTTAACTAAAATTGTTTTTTTCTTCAACAATAAATGAGATGACATACGTTAAAAACACTCAGATATTTACATGAACCAAGGAAGAGTTAAGAAATGGGGCAAAATGACTAATGGTGAAATGCACTGAATTCCATTAATAGATATCATTTTTGTCAAAAAGGTTCAGTATTAGAGGCAACTCTTATGATTAACTTGTACTAATTGCTTGATATCTCCAGAGAATGATTCATTTGCTGTACCTATCACATAAATACCTTTCATTTCAATCCATAAACAAACTTCATAACCAATTCTCTGCCTCCAGCTCTTATGTGAATCCAGAGCTGACAACTCAGAGGAAAATGAAGATAAATGCAAGCTTGTTGAGACCTGCAATCTCTCAGTTGTCAAGGGAGATATATTATATTACAGAGAGCCTTAAAAAAGAATTTTATTGAATAATCTCCTTGAAATAAGGTTTTTATACACAAATGCATCTCACTAAATTAGAATATCATCAAAAAGTTAATTTATTTCAGTTCTTTAATACAAAAAGTGAAACTCATATATTATATAGAGTCATTACTAGTGTTGAGCATTCCGATACCGCAAGTATCGGGTATCGGCCGATACTTGCTGTATCGGAATTCCGATACCGACTTCCGATATTTTTCAATATCGGAAGTCGGCATCGGAATCGGAAGTTCAAAGTTGATTGACAGCCTGACGTCATCATGATGCGCGGTGTGTGCGCATCATGATGCGCCGTCATTTCGGGCCTTCCGGGGGTCTCTGCCGGCCTGCCGGGGGGCTGTGTGGACTGCCCGGGGTCTGTACCGGCCTGCCGGGGGGCTGTGCCGGCCTGCCGGGGGGCTGTGTGGACTGCCCGGGGTCTGTACCGGCCTGCCGGGGGGCTGTGCCGGCCTGCCGGTGGTCTGTGCACCCTGTGGGGGTCTGTACCGGCCTGCCGGGGGGCTGTGCCGGCCTGCCGGTGGTCTGTGCACCCTGTGGGGGTCTGTACCGGCCTGCCGGGGGGCTGTGCCGGCCTGCCGGGGGGCTGTGCTGATGTCCGGGGGTCTGTGCAAGCATCGTCCGATGGGACTATAAGTCCCATCTGGCGATGCCTGCTACCATGACAGTGATTGACACATTAGCCAATGATGGGACAGTAGTAGTCCCATCATCCGGCTAATGTGTTAAATGTTAAAAAAAAAAAATAAAAAAAAAATACTACATACATACTACATGCATGCTACATACATACTACGTGCTACATACATACTACATATATACTACATGCATGCTACATACATACTGCATGCTACATACATACCACATATATACTACATACATACTACATGCATGCTACATACATACTACATACATACTACATACATACTACATGCATGCTACATACATAACACATATATACTACATGCATGCTACATACATACTACATACATACATATCACATACATACTACATACATACTACATGCATGCTACATACATACTACATGCTACATACATACTACATATATACTACATGCATGCTACATACATACTACATGCTACATACATACTACATATATACTACATGCATGCTACATACATACTGCATGCTACATACATACTACATACATACCACATATATACTACATACATACTACATGCATGCTACATACATACTACATACATACTACATACATACTACATGCATGCTACATACATAACACATATATATATACTACATGCATGCTACATACATACTACATGCTACATACATACCACATACATACTACATACATACTACATACATACTACATGCATGCTACATACATACTACATGCTACATACATACTACATATATACTACATGCATGCTACATACATACTACATGCTACATACATACTACATATATACTACATACATACTACATGCATGCTACATACATGCTACATGCTATATACATACCACATACATACTACATACATACTACATGCTACATGCTACATACATACTACATATATACTACATGCATGCTACATACATACTGCATGCTACATGCATGCTACATACATACTACATACATACTACATGCTACATACATACCACATATATACTACATACATACTACATACAATACATTCATACAATACATACATAGACATACAGTACATATAACATAGAGTAACATACTTACCAATACTTGTCACATTGTTCCCCGAAGCCATTGTCTTTTACGGAATAAATATTAACATAACAAACCACAAAAATACTCACCCACGATCCGAAGCAGTCCACGAGTGTGTCCCACGACGATCTTGGGTAGAGAACTGCAGCATCAGCTGATGCTGCCGTTCTCTACGGGCTGCAGGAATCCAATGACGGAAGGTAGGTATCCTTCTGCACTGTATTCCTCGCCACTTAAAAAAAAAAAGTCCCTAGTCTCACTTTATGCCATTGCTGTGTGTATGTAGCATGTAGTATATATGTAGTATGCATGTTGCATGCATGTAGTATATATGTAGTATGTATGTTGCATGTAGTATATATGTAGTATGAATGTAGCATGTATGTAGTATGTAGTATGAATGTAGCATGTATGTAGCATGTAATTTTTTTTTTTTTTTTTAACATTTAACACATTAGCCGGATGATGGGACTACTACTGTCCCATCATTGGCTAATGTGTCAATCACTGTCATGGTAGCAGGCATCGCCCAATGGGACTTGTAGTCCCATCGGACGATGCCTGCACAGACCACCGAAGCCTGCACAGACCCCCGGCAGGCCGGCACAGCCCCCCGGCAGGCCGGCACAGCCCCCCGTCAGGCCGGCACAGCCCACCGGAGCCTGCACAGACCCCCGGCAGGCCGGCACAGCCCCCCGGCAGGCCGGCACAGCCCCCCGGCAGGCCGGCACAGCCCACCGGAGCCTGCACAGACCACCGGCAGGCCGGCACAGCCCCCCGGCAGGCCGGCACAGCCCACCGGAGCCTGCACAGACCACCGGCAGGCCGGCACAGCCCCCCGGCAGGCCGGCACAGCCCCCCGGAGCCTGCACAGCCCCCCCGGCAGGCCGGCACAGCCCCCCGGCAGGCCGGCACAGACCACCGGAGCCTGCACAGACCCCCTGGCAGGCCGGCACAGCCCCCCCGAAAGGCCCGTACAGACCCCAGAGAGGCTGTACAAGGCAAAAACAGGGTTTTTCTTATTCCGATACCGGAAGTCCCATAGACTTGAATGGGACTTCCGGTATCGGAATCGGCGATACCGATACTTTTTTTTAAGATCGGCCGATCCATTCCGATCCGATACTTTGAAGTATCGGACGGTATCGCTCAACTCTAGTCATTACAAACAGAGTGATCTATTTTAAGTGTTTATTTCTGTTAATGTTGATGATTATGGCTTACAGCCAATGAAAACCCAAAAGTCATTTTCTCAGTAAATTAAAATAATTTAAAACACCAGCTTGAAAAATGATTTTAAAATCCGAAATGTTGGCCTACTGAAATGTATATTCAGTAAATGCACACTTTACTTGGTCGGGGCTCCTTTTGCATTAATTACTGCATCAATGCTGCGTAGCATGGAGGCGATCATCCAGTGGCACTGCTGAGGTGTTATGGAAGCCCAGGTTGCTTTGATAGCAGCCTTCAGCTTGTCTCTATTGTTGGGTCTGGTATCTCTAATCTTCTTCTTGACAATACCCCATAGATTTTCTACGGGGTTAAGGTCAGGCGAGTTTGCTGGCCAGTCAAGCACAGTGATACTGTTGTTTTTAAACCAGGTATTGGTACTTTTGGCAGTGTAGTCAGGTGCCAATTTCTGCTGGAGAATGAAATGTCCATCATCAAAAAACTTGTTAACAGAGTGAAGCATGAAGCGCTCTAAAATTTCCTGGTAGATGGCTGCGCTGACATTGGTCTTGATAAAACACCGAGGACCTACACCAGCAGATGACATGGCTCCCGAAACCATCACTGATTGTGGAAACTTCACACTAGACCTCAAGCAGCTTGGATTGTGTGCCTCTCACTCTTCCTCCAGGCTTTGGGACCTTGATTTCCAAATTAAATGCAAAATTTACTTTCATCTGAAAACAACACATTGAATCACTGAGCAACAGTCCAGTTCTTTTTCTCCTTGGCCCAGGTATGACACTTCTGGTGTTGTCTATTAGACATGAGTGGCTTGACACAAGGAATGGGACACTTGTAGTAGCCCATGTCCTCGATACCTCTGTGTGTGGTGACTCTTGAAGAAATGACTCCAGCAGCAGTCCACTCCTTGTGAATCTCTCCCAAACATTTGAATGGCCTTTTCTTAACAAATATTAGGCGTCAGGTTCCTGCAGCTGCACAGCGGGAATCCAGAGCCTTGCATCCAGTGGTCTCCCTTTCTCCACCGACCGCTCAGGAGCCTGCACAGCAATCTCGGCGTCCCAGATGCTCTGCTCAGACCAGCTCCGTAGGACAGGTTGTTGCTGCCACCTCTGGGTCAGCAATAGCAGCGCAGGCTGTCCTACAGCAAGCCACTCCAGAGGCTAAGTCCTCTTGTCCCGTTACTGGGCATGCTCACGAGACGATCTCCCATTGGAGATCGGGAGTCACGTGCTCAGGTCCTTCTCCTGATATGATTGGTCCATCTCAGAGATCTGGAAGGTCCCGGCAGCGCACAGCTATAAAAGGCCCGCATGCGCTAGTATAGACTCTTCTTGCTAGATGTGTGAATGGTGATGGATGTATGATTCTGGTGACTGACTTAAGATTCCCCTCCCTCTGATATTACGCATGTGGATAGGGAACCATAGAAAGAGTCAGTGGCAAACCTTAGGCCACTGTGCACACCGCATCTCTACACTAGCGTCCAGTGGTGTCACGTCTCTCACGGCACTATCGCATAGCGTTTGTCCCTGCCGCCGCGCTGCATTCAGCAGCACTTACCAGCGTTCGCAGTAGCGATGCCGCACGCACGGTAGGTCTAGACGGACACCGTCCCCTGTCTTGGACCCTGTCCTGTGACCTGATACCGTGCATGTAATTTCGCTGAGACCTGTGAGTCTAACAGGCTCGGTGTTTATGTTTATGTTACAGTGCCTCTGTAAGTTAACAGAGTCCGCTCTGCGCATATCGGGTGACGTTGAACCCGTGCACATTATACCGCCATATAGTGCGTATGCCATTGTCTAGCAGCGGTTTTAACTCCTACTGCACGGTGGACCCTGGGCTGCGAACACACTTTCTATTATTTAGTGCATTCTGCTGTCCCTAACACATTTCAAAGCTGCAGTTATCCCAGTTGCCTGTGCAACTTTTTCTACCACAGTTTTTCATTCTACTCAACAGCCAGCTTCTTTAGCAATGAACTTTTGTGGCTTAGTCTCCTTGTGAAGTGTGCCAATGACTGGCTATTGGACATCTGTCAAGTCAGCAGTCTTCCCCATGATTGTGGAGCCTACTGAAACAGACTAAGGGACCATTCTAAACACTTAGAAAATCTTTGCAGGTGTTTTTATTAACTATTCTAATTTGCTGACATAATGACTTTTGGGTTTTCATTGGCTGTAAGCCATAATCATCAACATTAACAGAAATAAACACTTTAAATAGATCACTCTGTTTTTAATGACTCTATATAATGTATGAGTTTCACTTTTTGTTTTTGAAGAACTGAAATAAATTAACTTTTTAATGATATTCTAATTTAGTGAGATGCACTTGTAACATTGATAATTTAACCAGTGAATTTGATTCAGTCGGACATTATATGGTTTAAACCCTCAATAATGTGTGTTTTTAATTTTATATATAATTTGTATTTGTTGTGTCCCATTTAGTAGCCTCTTGAAAAGATCCACCTAAAGAAGTAGAGATCACAATATTGATGGCCTATCATTTAAAGTAGGAGTTATTAAACATTGATACTATTCAAACAATTTGTACCTGTCTTATTTACACATTTGGGAGTGTGGTCATGTTTGACCATTCATCAAGATAACATGAAAAGTATTTCAGTGGCATTGTTATACATAGTCCATTTGCTCTAACGTATAATAATGTATACCTCATAGCATGCAGTCATTTGAAAGATGTCTCTGTATAATAAAGCTTAGTTTGACTATACTTTTCTATGCAGTTAAGAGAAATGGCATAGCAACTAGAGATAAGCGAACTTGTTCAGAAAACGTTCGCCAATCTCCAATTCAACACGAAAGTAGCACATTCGGATTCATGTTCGGTTTTCCTAGCATTTTTCCTCAAAGTCTGCAAAATTCTGTCAAAGATCAGTAAATGATAGTGTTTCCACTGACGCTTTTGTTTTGACTTTGGCTAGGATAGTGGTGCTGTATGGTGAGCAGGGGAAGGCATGTTTTATGAGGGGTGGGGTGTTTTTTTTTTTTTAAATAACCTAATGTGTGTACATTCTGGCAGCCAATCAGGATGCAGAAAGCTTCCACAACGTTATGACACTAGGGATTCTCTGATTGCCTGCTGAAGTCACATGTCTCTTTCCATATAAAAAATGGACATTTTGTTTTGCTGGCACCATTTTCTCAATGTAACAGCGCAGAGAGGCTGCTCCTGCTGATGCTGCAAGTGAACATGTCATTTAGTTAGTTTGGATCCTGTCCTGTGTGAAATTGATCTTCCAGCATTTAATTAGTTTATGCTAATAGTGTTGTGCAGCCAGGTGTCCACATCTCCTACTCAAAATGATTTGGGCTAAAACCATGTCAGGAATAAGGAGGCCTCATTTGCCAATCAAAATCGTTAGGGCTAATAGTGTTGTTCAGGCACACTATCTAAAAAAATAAACACTGATTGTTCATTTAGTGACAAGTGACTGACATTTCTTGGCCTAAAGTTGTGAAACAGCTGGTTAAAAGAGGGAAAAGGTACATACAATATGTGTGAGAAAAAGCGAGGTCATAGTGTAAGGCGGAATAGGCTTGATGTTTGACGTGTTCATGCATTAGGTGGTAATGTTACTGAAAGTTTAACTGAACAAACACCGTCTCGTCTTATCTAAAGACAACTGACAACATTTGTTACTGGATGGGCTACTTGGCTCCCTTTCTTTGGCAGCCGCACAGCAGTACACCTTGTAGATGAGGCTCAGAAAGAGCATATGCTCCATTGGATGGCAAGTGCTGCATAAAGCGGCCTCTCCTCCTTTTCCTCCACCTTAACATCATGCACAGTACCATCCTCAGAGGTGGCACCCCAATCACACTTGCTTTCCTCCACGTCATAAATTTCCAACCGCTCAACTTACTGTGAGGAATCAGTCTGCAGCGCTCTTCACACATGCTATTCCATGGGCATCAGAGATCTGCTCCAAAGATTCACAGAATCCAGAGGAAGAAAGCATCTGCACTAATGTCCAAAATTTTTTATTGTTGGATCTGGGCTGGGTGGAGGTGATCTGATGAGACTCAGATACCAAAGGCGCACGTGGACTGTACTGTGCTGTCAGGGCAGGAAGAGGAGGAGGATGACTCTCAGTGCCAGGAGTGTGAGAACACAGAGGATGACAATGAGGTTGTAGATCCACCTGGTGTGAACCCTGAGGCACGCAGCTGAGCAGCTCAGCAGAGGAGGTGGAGGAGGAGTAAGACGAGGAGGTTACATTGGGGCTTGCCGCCCAGACATGGAATGATGAAACCACAACAATCACTGTATCCTCAGCCACAACTGTGGCTGTGTCCAGCACCGGTAGTGATTCTGCAGTTCAAGGAATGTCTAGCCTGGTGGTTTGCCTGTTGTGAAGGGGTGTCAGAGACCTATTGTACTGTTTCTACTCTGTGGAAATTGATGACATTTTAGAGATGTGTGGCAATAATTGTTTAAAATATTTGCCCTCAAAGTTGGGTCTCCTTGATGTGTGTTGGGGCTCCCTGACCGGCAAGCCTGCACTTACTTTCAGTCAACTACCTGTGCTACTAGCCTTAAATTTTTCTAAACATTAGTGTTCTAATAAGCTACTTGTGCCAACTGTGTGTGGCTAGGAAAAAAATAGTTTGAGCTGTTGAATGAGGTACCAGGGCTCCCAGTAAATGCTTACACCGCTCCCTTACCCACCTTGTTTTAATTGAAACTTCAATTCAAAGCTCACAATGCTGGTCCAAACCCTGACACCTTCAAGCTGGGTCTACTTCATGTGTGTTGCCTGAATTTGGCAGGGCTCCCAGCACAGCAGCCCTACACCTGTCCTTCAACCACCTCTTAATTTCAACTTAATTTAAAAGCTGTATATGCTGGCTCAGACCTTAATAACTCATGCATAGCACATGGCTGAAAGGTTCTGTGCCATTGTAAAATGTTCTACTGTGGGTCAATTAATCAGTCATCTACCTGTGTTACTATCCTTACATATTTCTAACATTAGTGCTCTGCCAAGCTGATATTTGGGCCACCTGAGTGTGGCTAAGCAAAAAAAGCAGTTTGAGGTTTTGCATGAAGTATCAGGGCTCCCAGCAAAGCAGAATTACACTGGTACCTCACCCACCTCGTTTTAATTGAAACTTCAATTCAAAGCTGTAAATGCTGGCCCAGACCCTGAAACCTCATGCATGGCCCATGGCTGACTGCTCCTGTGTCGTTATCAAATTTGTATTGTGGGTCAAGTGATACCACTTTTCCTTGCGTTTGCCCCTAATTTTTGTAAATGTTTGGACTTCATGTTGGGTCTCTTTCATTTGTGTTGCCTGAATTTGGCAGACCTCTCATATCACCAGGCCTACACCAGGCATTCATCCACCTGTTACTGATCAATGTTTAAGCTCGAAATGCTGGTCCTAGCCCTGTCCCAGGCCCTGTCCCATGCATCCATGCTGCACAATTATACTATTTGTACTATAGGTCAATTGATGCCAATTTTCCTGGTGTCTGCCCCTAATTTGAGCAGTTTGGGAAGCTTTTTGTCCCCTTAATGTGTTGTAAATACGTTTTGGTTTTGACTCCCATTGAATTCAGTGGGGTTCGGGTATGTTTGACAAACCATTCGGCAAACTTTGGTATTTCCGCCAAGCCAGACCAAATCTTGAAAGTTTCACTCATCCCTAATAGCAACATATAAAGGGCACACTTTTGGCATCTTTCAGAGTGAATATGACTGTATACTTGGTTTGCTTGGCAGAATCTTTCCAGTGACTTACTTTGAAAAGGTTCATGTAAATGCAGTATGAACATAAAATAATGCTAAGCAAACACATAGGATACTGTATCTGTCATCTAAGTAACTTCAAAATTAAGATTGGCAAAGACTCTTATGTTACAGATTTATGTTAAGACCATTATTTTATTTTATTTAATTTCTGCTTTTCCCCCAAGCATCCTGATTTAGTTTTTCTGTTTGTTTTTATTCCACTATACAGTGTAAGAGATATGTAGAGTCGGTGGGCCGGTCTGGGGGGTGGTCCCTCGATATACCGCGTAGAGACAAAACAGAGACAAGATGGAGGCAGGTTCTGGGTGCAACAGGTCCAAGTTTATTTCACTCGCCGACCGCCTGACGGCCTCAGAAGTACACCGCACTTCTCTTCACCTCATGGCCCTCCGTTTCTAGGGCCCGTTATACACACCGTACTTTCATACTAGGGATGTACATGCACGTACCGTCCCTTCTTCACTTTTTGACGCTCCTGACAGGTCCGTCACTGTGGCCGCCTTAGGCCCGTAAACCAACAGCAATTTTACTGTTCAGGCGTCGTGTCAAATATGGTGTCCTACACCCGGTGTCTCGTCTCCACTGCGGTTCTTCCTGTCAGGACCACCCCCCTGACGTTCTCTCTCCTCAGTCCCCCTGGTGCGGTTTTCCTCACAGTGCACAAACTGTCGTAGTCCTCCTGTCACTGGAGCTCCCCCTGGGGACTGGAACTTTCTGGAACCCTCCTGTCAAATTTATATCAAACCCGGTTCCCTGTAACTCCACCCCCATGACCAACGGTTTCCTAAGTCCTAGGCTGATGTCAAGTCCTTTGCTCACACTCCTCCCTGCCCTCTAATGGTCAACCCAAAGTACTGCACGTCCACTACACTTTCTCAGCTGTTTCCCCACTGTAGTAACTGACACCTATCTAAACTGTGCAAACCTTTCTTTCTCTATTCTGACAAGTCCGTCCGTCTGTCAGGTCACCTTCCCTATAGATACATATATGGCCTTTTTATTTAGTGCTAATTTTTATGGTCTTCGCTGAGGGTTAGTGGTCCTCAGGTTTTTCCTTAGGCTGCACTGCACTATTACCCTGTGAGCAATGCTAATTTGTAAAAACCATAAAAAGTAACATTAACCCCTTCACGACCTATGACGCCTACGTAGGCGTCATGAAAAGCAGTGCCCAAACGACCTATGACGCCTACGTAGGCGTCATGCTATAAATAGCCCCCCTGCGGGTCGGGTGACCGGGGTCACTGAAAGGTCACCCGACCCGCACACAAAGGACCCTTCAGAGTTAACACCTGGGGGTGTGGCTTAGCCCCCACGTGCCTACGATCGCTCTGATTGGCTGTTAAAAGTGAAACTGCCAATCAGAGCGATTGTAATATTTCACCAATGAAAACTGGTGAAATATTACAATCCAGCCATGGCCGATGCTGAAATAGCATCGGCCATGGCTGGACACCGAGACCCGACCCCCCCCCACACCGACTGACGGCACCGATTGGCTGCCGCCACCGTCTGACGGCACCGATCGGCAGCCGCCGTCATGATCTGCCCCCCCGCCTTCTCTCCGCCCCCCCAGCCCTCCGATCATCCACTCTCACCCTCCGATCACCCCCTCACCCTCCTTTGTGCCTCCGATCTCCCGCTATCCGTCCCGGTGTCCTGCCGTCCAGCGTCATGGGCGCCGCCATCTTGCAAGATGGCGGGCGCATGCGCAGTGCGCCGAATCGAATCTGCAACGCTGCAGATTCATTCATTTATTTTGATCACTATGATAAACTTTCATAGTGATCAAAATAAATAAAAAGTAAATCACCGCCCCTTTATCACCCCCATAGGTAGGGACAAATAATAAAATATATATTTTTTTTTTTCCATTAGGGTTAGGTCCAGGGCTAGGGTTAGGGCTAGGGTTAGGGTTAGGGTTAGGGTTGGACTAAGGGTTAGGGTTGGACTAGGGGTTAGGGTTGGACTAGGGGTTAGGGTTGGACTAGGGGTTAGGGTTGGACTAGGGGTTAGGGTTGGACTAAGGGTTAGGGTTGGACTAAGGGTTAGGGTTGGACTAAGGGTTAGGGTTGGACTAAGGGTTAGGGTTGAATTTAGGGTTAGGGTTGAATTTAGGGTTAGGGTTGGAATTGGGATTAGGGTTGGGGTTGGGATTACGGTTAGGCTTGTGGTTAGGGTTAGAGTTGGGATTTCGTTAGGGGTGTGTTGGGATTAGGGTTGTGGTTAGGGTTATGATTAGGGTTGGGATTAGGGTTAGGGGTGTGTTGGCGTTAGGGTTGGAGATAGAATTGAGGGGTTTCCACTGTTTAGGCACATCAGGGGCTCTCCAAACGCGACATGGAGCCACCATTTATTCCAGCCAATTTTGCGTTCAAAAAGTCAAACGGTGCTCCCTCCATTTCGAGCCCCGACGTGTGCCCAAACAGTGGTGTACCCCCACTTATGGGGTATCAGGGTACTCAGGAAAAATTGCACAACAACTTTAGGGGTCTAATTTCTCCTGTTACCCTTGGGAAAATAAAAAAATGGGGGCTAAAATAATTATTTTTGTGGAAAAAAAAGATTTTTTATTTTCACGGTTCTGCGTTATAAACTTCTGTGAAGCACTTGGGGGTTCAACGTGCTCACCACACATCTAGATAAGTTCCTTGGGGGGTCTAGTTTCCAAAATGGGGTCACTTGTGGGGGGTTTCCACTGTTTAGGTACATCAGGGGCTCTGCAAACGTAACATGACGCCCACAGACCATTCCATCAAGTCGGCATTTCAAAACGTCACTACTTCCATTCCGAGCCCCAACGTGTCCCCGAACAGTGGTCCCCCCCATATATGGGGTACCAGCGTACTCAGGACAAACTGGACAACAACTTTTGGGGTCCAATTTATCCTGTTACCCTTGTGAAAATAAAAAATAGTGGGCTAAAAATCACTTTTTGAGGAAAAAAAAATATTTTTTTATTTTCACAGCTCTGCGTTATAAACTTCTGTGAAGCACTTGGGGGTTCAACGTGCTCACCACACATCTAGATAAGTTCCTTGGGGGGGTCTAGTTTCCAAAATGGGGTCACTTGTGGGGGGTTTCCACTGTTTAGGTACATCAGGGGCTCTGCAAACGTAACATGACGCCAACAGACCATTCCATCAAGTCGGCATTTCAAAGCGTCACTACTTCCCTTCCGAGCCCCAACGTGTGCCCAAACAGTGGTCCCCCCCCATATATGGGGTACCAGCGTACTCAGAACAACCTGGACAACAACTTTTGGGGTCCAATTTATCCTGTTACCCTTGTGAAAATAAAAAATAGTGGGCTAAAAATCACTTTTTGAGGAAAAAAAAATATTTTTTTATTTTCACAGCTCTGCGTTATAAACTTCTGTGAAGCACTTGGGGGTTCAAAGTGCTGACCTCACATCTAGATTAGTTCCTTAGGTGATATAGTTTCCAAAATGGGGTCACTTGTGGGGGGTTTCCACTGTTTAGGTACATCAGGGGCTCTGCAAATGTAGCATGACGCCCACAGACCATTCCATCAAGTCTTCATTTCAAAGCGTCACTACTTCCCTTCCGAGCCCCAACGTGTGCCCAAACAGTGGTCCCCCCACTTATGGGGTACCAGCGTACTCAGGACACACTGGACAACAACTTTTGGGGTCCAATTTATCCTGTTACCCTTGTGAAAATAAAAAATAGTGGACTAAAAATAATTTTTTGAGGAAAAAAAAATATTTTTTTATTTTCACGGCTCTGCGTTATAAACTTCTGTGAAGCACTTGGGGGTTCAACGTGCTCACCACACATCTATATTAGTTTCTTGGGTGATCTAGTTTCCAAAATGGGGTCATTTGTGGGGGGTTTCCACTGTTTAGGTACATCAGGGGCTCTGCAAACATAACATGACGCCCACAGACCATTCCATCAAGTCGGCATTTCAAAACGTCACTACTTCCCTTCTGAGCCCCAACGTGTGCCCAAACAGTGGTCCCCCCCACATATGTGGTACCAGCGTACTCAGGACAAGCTGGACAACAACTTTTGGGGTCCAATTTATCCTGTTACCTTTGTGAAAATAAAAAATAACAGGCTAAAAATTTATTTTTTGAGGGAAAAAAAATATTTTTATTTTAACGGCTCTGCGTTATAAACTTCTGTGTAGCACCTGGGGGTTCAAAGTGCTCACTATGCATCTAGATAAGTTCCTTAGGGGGTCTAGTTTCCAAAATGGGGTCATTTGTGGGGGAGCTCCAAAGTTTACGCACACAGGGGCTCTGCAAACACAACATGGTGTCCGCTAACGATTGGAGCTAATTTTCCATTCAAAAAGTCAAATGACGCTCCTTCCCTTCTGAGTCATGCCGTGCGCTCAAACAGTGGTTTTCCCCCACATATGGGGTACCAGTGTACTCAGGACAAACTGGACAACAACTTTTGGGGTCCAATTTATCCTGTTACCCTTGGGAAAATAAAAAATAGCGGGCTAAAAAATCATTTTTGAGGAAAAAAAATTATTTTTTTATTTTCACTGCTCTGCGTTATAAACTTCTGTGAAGCACTTGGGGGTTCAAAGTGCTCACCACACATCTAGATAAGTTCCTTCGGGGGTCTAGTTTCCAAAATGGGGTCACTTGTGGGGGAGCTCCAATGTTTAGGCACACAGGGGCTCTCCAAATGCGACATGGTGTCCGCTAACGATTGGAGCTAATTTTCCAATCAAAAAGTCACATGGCGCTCCTTCCCTTCCGGGCCTTGCGGTGCGCCCAAACAGTGGTTTATGACCACATATGAGATATTGATGTACTCAGGAGAAATTGCCCAACAAATTTTACGATCCATTTTATCCTGTTGCCCATGTGAAAATGAAAAAACTGAGGCCAAATAAAATTTTTGTGAAAAAAAAAGTACTTTTTTTTTTTACAGATCAATTTGTGAAGCACCTGGGGGTTCAAAGTGCATACTATGCATCTAGATAAGTTCTTTGGAGGGTCTAGTTTCCAAAATGGGCTCACTTGTGGGGGAGCTCCAATGTTTAGGCACACAGGTACTCTTAAAACAAGACATGGCAACCGCTAAACATTCAAGCATATTTTACATTCAAAAAGTAAAATGGCGCTCCTTGCCTTCTGAGCCCTGCCGTGCACCCAAACAGTGGTTTATGACCACATATGAGGTATCAGTGTACTCAGGAGAAATTGCCCAACAAATTTTAGGATACATTTTATCCTGTTACCCATGTGAAAATGAAAAAACTGATGCTAAAATAAAATTTTGGTTGGAAAAATTAAAATGTCCATTTTTTCATTCCATGTTGCTTTAGTTCCTGTGAAGCACCTGAAGGGTTAATAATCTTCTTGAATATAGTTTTGAGTAGCTTGAGGGGTGCAGTTTTTAGAATGGTGACACTTTTGGGTATTTTCTGCCATATAGACCCCTCAAAGTGACTTCAAATGTGAGGTGGTCCCTAAAAGAAATGGTTTTGTAAATTTTGTTGTAAAAATGAGAAATTGCTGGTCAACTTTTAACCCTTATAACTTCCTAACGAAAAAAAATGTTGTTTCCAAAATTGTGCTGATGTAAAGTAGACATGTGGGAAATGTTATTTATTAACTATTTTGTGTCACATAACTCTCTGGTTTAACAGAATAAAAATTCAAAATTTGAAAATTGCAAAATTTTCAAAATTTTTGCCAAATTTCCATTTTTTTCACAAATAAAAGCAAAAATTATTGACCTAAATATACCACTATCATGAAGCCCAATATGTCACGAAAAAACAATCTCGGAATCGCTAGGATGCGTTGAAGCGTTCCTGAGTTATTACCTCATAAAGGGACATTGGTCAGAATTGCAAAAAATGGCCAGGTCATTAAGGTCAAAATAGGCTGGGTCATGAAGGGGTTAAATAAAAAAAATGGAACACAGGAATAATATAAGAGCAAAAACTGTCTGCTTTTCATCTGTTGATAGGTCTTGTTTAAGTAGAAAAAAAGAGGATAAGTGACTGGCAGTTCTTATCTCCGAGAAATAGTGATGGGCAGTTCGGCTTTTGGTGATCTGGCTCTTCTGGATCCTATATGGATTCCTATTAAATATGTATTCACAATAGATGAACACATATTTATGATGATGTTAATGCAGGCAAAACTCTGCCCACCCGTAGTCGAAACTCCACCTACTTGCAGTTAACTAATTATATTGACGAGTGGGCGGAGTTTGGTTTGGGTGGGCAGTTACGAAATCCAAACACCGACATTTTATGCCCAGTGAGAGACATTCAGGAAATTTAGTCGCTCTCACTGAGGTGTCATCTCCCAGTGTTCACAGCTTGGAGCCAGCTCCTTGTCTCGGTTTGTTAGTGAGCGACCCATCACTACTGAGGAGGCAAAGGATTGGACAGGAAATCTAACCTGGTCTGCATGGGCATGCGAGCTTTGCCCATTCTCTTCAGATGGCAGGCATTCACAGTGTACATCACTGCACTTTCCTGATAAACACAGCACAGGAAAGTAATAAGAATGATCCTAGTGACCAAAGTAGCCATGTCAGAGTGAGATCCTGCTCCTCGGGGAGTGAAGAGACAGCGCTGAGCTCCCATTTTACTTCACAATGTAAATCAAGAAGTTAATAAGTGAGCATATCTGACTATTCAGTGGAGCATGGCACAACTTCTGTGAGTGTTTTACATTCTCATGTCATTAGGCTCCTAATACATTCGGGATAAAAGTCAACATTGTAGGATAGGATGAGACCCATGGGGCTTGTGGGAAATGTCAGTTCCCTCAACAAGAGGGCAGTAAAATGTACTTAGCAATAGAACAGGTCAGTTTTCTCTCTGAAAATCCAAAACTGAATGGAAAAGTTGGAGTTAAAGAAAAAAAACAAACATTGTGAAAAGTCAGGCAAAGTTCGGTAAATCACCGAGTTCACTAATGGCTCTTTCAGACATCAATGTTTCCAGTAGTAGCACGTTCCGCAAAATGTTTGGCTCATGTGCACACTGATGACACAAGGATAACATCCCTGTGTCATCAGTGTGACACGTACCGGCACCTGGGAATCAGCAGTACTGTTCGTGCTGTTCCTGGCAGCATCGCTGAAGTGAAGACAGCTCATATCACTGTCCCCTTCTCAAGCTGCGATCAGCGCAGGCAGGGGACAATGTTAAGAGTTGTATTCAACTATTAATAGTGAGAGCAGGCGGCAGCTGATGGGAGTATTCATCAGCCACCACCTGCGCTATAAATAAATTTGTTTTTAAATTATGTGGGGTTCTCCTGTATTTTTGATAACCAGTAAGGCAAAATTCACTGCTGCGGACTGCAACCTCAGCTATCAGCTTCAGCAAGGCTGGTTATCAAGAATAGAGGGGTCCCCATGCAGTATTTTTCAATTATTTAAAAAATAATTAAAACAAGAAAAAGTGTGTGGTCCCCCTCATTTTTGACAACCAACCAAGCTAAAGCAGAGCTGGTGGCTGGTATTCTCAGGCTGCAAAGAGACCATGGATATTGAACCTCCCAGCCTAATAATAGCAGCTAGCAGCCACCCCAGCAAAGGCTAATCTATTAGTTGCACCATGTCACGATCCACTTTTGGATCTGTGGCAGATCTGGCTTCTCAGGTTAAAACTTTTTTGCTTTCAGGTCAACGGGGGTTGATGTCAGTTTTTTCCCTGCTGACCTGCTGGTGTAATTGCATTGCTGCTGAGTCAGCTGATGTCGGTGGTGACCACTCCCACCATCCTTCAAGAGGTCACCTGATGCATCAGCTGACTGTCGGTGTTAGAGCAATCTGCAGTGACCGAGCTGGAGACAGGAGGTTCCTGGGTGCTTGAGGGAGAGGCATACACCAAATGTGTCCCCTGTAGTCCTTGCTAGGGCGGAGGACACAGCTGAGCAGGCAGACAAACCCATGTAGGTGGGAGGAGTTGGTTCCCAAACAGGGTTGCCTGCGGTTCACTGTGGTGTGGGGGTATGTTTTTTCTGTGGGCAGACTGGTCATTTTATCGGGGTTTGTCCAGCTCGGGCCAAAGTAGTACCATTTAAGAAGCTGTGTCCCCCTGGTCATGTGGAGGGAGGCGACCAGGGAGTGCATATTTCCTCCATTTTTTCCCCTCATTGTACCTTGTCTGCTGAAGTGGTTGTTGGTGGGGTCACTGAGAGTATACTGGTGCTTGTGGACAGTGGAGCAGGTGTCAATCTGGTGGATGCTCACTTTGTCCAGACTCATGGCCTGGGGTGTAGGATGCTAGCAAATCCTGTTATGAATGAGTCACCATAGGAGGCAAAAACAGAAATACTAGCTAAGTCCAGAAAACCAGAGAAGTTGGCAGCTATCGGATTGCATACCCCTGGACCTATCAACAACAACTAGCAGTAGCCGTGGGGGGTTCCTACGGTGCCCTAGACCCCTCGATCACAGCCGGAGAACTAAATAGCCTAAAGACAGAAAGGGAAATCTAAACTGCCCCAGAGCAGACCCCAAAGCAATAGGCAGCCCCCAACATATAATGACGGTGACGCAAGATGAAAAAACACTAACACAGATAGAAAGATAGGCTGAGCAAATGATGGGGCCCAAGCTAACTAAATAGGACAGGATAGAAAAGCTGCTGTCTGCAATCCGCAAAAACCCTATCAAAACATGAGCCAACAGACTGATCGGGAAAAAAGCCCTGAAGACGCTTGGCTTCAAAAAGACTAAATCAGTACTCAGGTATTTTCTGAAGACAGAGCAAAAGGAATTCAGCTCACCCCAGCAGGGAATGGCAGAAATCCAGAAAAACAAGGCAAAACAAAACCAAAACACAAATGCAAAAAGCAGAGCAGAAAACTTAGCTTTTGAAGAGCAGGAATCAGACCGGTCTCCTAGAATCCCTCAGAGAAATCACCAGCAAGGCAGAAGGGCGTCGGCTACCTTATATCCAGTCAGCAATTCCAGTCACCCAGTCATCATCATCCTGCTCATGTGCTTGGTAATCAGCCTCACTACCTTCCTTCACCAGAAGAGGGAGTTCATCAGACCTCAATGGTGAAGGGGAAAATGAACTCACAACAAAATCCCCTAAGCGTCCAGGCCATTCACTCTGTCCCACTCAGCCAGGTGACCCAAGTCATAGATGATATACACCTGCGTATAGGGACTCATCATGAATAGTGTCTGTCGTGCTATGTCTTGGAGGGAATGTCAAGAAACAACATTTTAGGCCTCCCTTTTTTGAAAAGACACACCCGGTCATAGATTGGTGGTCCAGGGAAGTAGTCAGCTGAGATTAGTTGTGTAAGGGCTGCTGCTCGGGGGCTACTGTCTCTGCCGTCCTTCTACAACCGTCCACTTCTCCGGTGGGAGGAAGCAGAGGTGCTGCCAGGGAGTAGGGGCAAGTCTCAAACCTCACCATAAGCTAACTGTCGGTTCCCCAAAGAGTTCACCATCTTATAGCAGACGTACGCTTGGCAATAAATGTTCAGGTCTGGACCTGTGTGTGGATGAGTATGTGTGAGTGTTCACCAAAAACATTCTGTGGAAGAGTACTACTGGGGCCTGGAGTTCTCGGGTGATCGGGCTGTATCAGGTGTTGGCCATTCTCGGCCCGAGGACTTTCCAGCTGGAGTTACCCCCAGTAATGTAGGTCACAACTCATTCCCCAGGTCAGTGCTCTGAAGATTTGTTGTTACTTCCATCAGTCAGAGTTTTCCATAAACCTGAGGATCAGGTGACTGCAGAGGTGAACTTTGGTGGATCGAGGCGTACTCACCATAGGTTGCTTTCTGGTGAGGTCCAGTGTTGAGGGTCCAGAGGCCCCCCATTGAAAGGGGGGAACTGTCACGAATCACGATCCATTTTTTGACCTGTGGCAGATCTGGCTTCTCAGATTAAAACTTTATTCCTTTCTGGCCATCGGGGTTAATGCCAGTTTTTTCCCCGCTGGCCTGCTAGTGCAATTGCATTGCTGCTGGGTCAGCTGGTGTGGGTGGTGACCAATCCCACCATCCTTCAAGAGGTCACCTGATGCATCAGCTGACTGTCAGTGTTTGAGCAATCTGTAGTGACAGAGCTGGAGACAGGAGCTTCTGGGTGCAGTGGTGCTTCAGCTTCATACGTTGTATCTGGTGTCTTTATTCTGCTGTACGGTGCTTTGCAGCAGAGAAAGCTAAGTGTTGCATTTTTTGTTATGTAGTCCCTCTTTGTGTTTGTCTTTCCATTCCTTCTTGCTGTATTAGTGCCAGCTCCCTACTTAGAGATAAGAGCAGGGCAAGTGAGGGATTAGGTATCCTGCTTGGTGACAGGGTGAAAGAACCCATGTATGGATGATAGGGCGATCAGGGCACATCCTCAGGTGAGTGCAGGAGGTGTCTATTCCCCATTCCCTATCAACAGGGCCCACTGATGTTACTGTTTCCCTGGTGTTCCCTTGTGTGTTGTGCCGTTTGGTGACCGACGAATTGTTGGGTCATGTTACACTGGGTCAGTCACTCCTTGATACACCAATTGTGGTGCTTTGCCTGGCTCTTCCCACTTGCCCTGTGGCAGTGGCAAGTGGGGTTCTTATTTATGGGGTTGATGACATCTTTGTATTGTCTGGTGACCTCAAGCCCATGGCTCTATTAGATGTGCCAATTCTGGCACTTTACTGGGCTCTTCCAACTTGCCCTGTGGCGGTGGCAAGTGAGGTTCATTTTTGTGGTGTTGATGTCACCTTTGTATTGTCCGGTGACATATATCCCATGACTTAGTAATGGAGAATTGTCTATAAAACATCTCTCCCTTACTAATCCTATAGTTATCTATTATATAAAGCTCAAAGTGTATATGTATGTATGTATGTAGGTATGTATATATGTATGTGTGTATGTGTGTGTGTGTATCTCCGGGATAGGCATCCGCACCGTCGCAGCTACAGCCACAAAATTTGGCACAGTCACACGTCTGGACCCCGAGAGCGTCCTAAGCTATGTTGTGAGGTGAAATTTTAGCCCCGCACGTTCCAATTCACCAAACAATTTTGCGCCTGTCTACATAATGGGGAAACAGTGTGTGCGTATCAAGCCCCGCCCATAATTATGATGTCATAATGGTTGACTATGGGATGGAGGATGTGTGATGGGTATATGGGCACTGGACTGTGGGATGGAGGATATGTATGATGGGTATATGGGCACGGGTCTATGGGATGGTGGATATGTATGATGGGTATATGGGCACGGGACTATGGGATGGAGGATGTGTGATGTGTATATGGGCATGGACTATGGGATGGAGGATATGTATGACAGGTATATGGGCACGGGACTATGGGATGGAGAATATGTATGATGGGTATATAGGTATGGGACTATGGGATGGAGGATGTGTGATGGGTTTATGGGCACTGGACTATGGGATGGAGGATATGTATGGAGGATATGTATGATGGGTATATGGGCACGGGACTATGGAATGGCGGATATGTATGATGGGTATATGGGCACAGGACTATGGGATGGAGGATATGTATGATGGGTATATGGGCATGGGACTATGGGATGGAGAATATGTATGATGGGTATATCGGCATGGGACTATGGGATGGAGGATGTGTGATGAGTATATGGGCACTCGACTATGGGATGGTGGATATGTATGATGGGTATATGGGCACAGGCCTACGGGATGGTGGATATGTATGATGGGTATATGGGCACGGGACTATGGGATGGAGGATAATTATAATTTGTTATAACTAGCCACAGTTAGTTACTATGCCCGGGCAGCGCTGGGCTCTTCAGCTAGTTCTAAATAAACACACAGCCAGAATAAAGTCCTGTATTTGAAATAAAAACAAAACACACTTTTCCTTTTTTATTTAAAAATAACAAACACAGTTATGCTCACCTAACAGCCATTCCACTGAAACCCTTGCCTCCTGTAATAAAATAAGAAACAACCATATCCCTCACCTGTCAGTCATTCTGTCCCACACCGTAATCCATGTCTGGGGATAAACAGTTTTCAACTTGGACGGTGCCAAGATGTGACCGTCCAGGCTGAGAATCACTGAGGAATGAGCTGCTTCGAGTTCAGCCTCAGTGAATAGCGGTGACGTCATCGAGGTTACTGCAGGCACTAAGGCTGTGTTCTTTGCCAGGCCCCTGCACTGCGGTGATCTCATTGAGATCAGCACTGCATCGTGAGACTGTTTCACACTGTGGCCACCGCAGATGAGGGGCCCGGCTGAGAACGCAACCTATTTTTGGCTTCCTCACCTACCCAGGAGCTGTGGTATGATCTTACCATGTTCCTGCATGGTGAAACACAGCCATTACACAGTGCACAGCAGGGGCAAATTTATGCGATTATATCAGCACAGGAACATTTATTTTAATCACATCCAGTTTTAGAACCTATTTTTATTCCAAGATCTATTGAAATAAATAATTTTTATTTGTAGAACAACCTACTTAATGCTTGGAATTTTTTCTTATATTTTATACCCTTCCTTTGACTTATAAATTTCAACAATAAGATCCCTTTGCTGTGTTGTAAGCTGTTTATGGACCATGGCTTTTTCTGCATAATGCAACTAAGAAAATGTCAGGAAAATCCTTCTTTAACAGCTAAACTTTATATGGCTTTAATCAGAATTATAGATAAGTGAACCTTCCAAGGTTTGGTTCAGTTTGATTCACCGAGGATTTAGATATTCGCCGTACATGTTCGTCAAACGGTTCGTCGAACGTACCCAAACGCCTTTAAATTTAATGGGAGGCAAAGACAAACGTATACACAACACCTTAAGGGGGGACAAACAGCTTTCCAAACAGCTAAAATTAGCCGCAGACACCATGAAAAGTGGTTTGAATTGATCCACAGTAGAAATTTGCAAATGGAACAGCAGCAGTCAACCATGGACCATGTGTTAGGAACGGCGGAAAGCACTAAATAAAAATAAATAATAAAGTGCGTTCGCCGCTCGGGGTCCACCATGCAGTAGATGTTACACCGCTGCTAGGTGATGACAGACAAGCAATATGGCGGTATAATGCGCACAGGTTAGACTTCACCCGAAGTGTGCAAAGCGGGCTCTGTTCACACACAGAGACACCGCAACATAAACATACAAAAACACTGAGCCTGTTAGTATCACAGGCCTCAGGTAAATGCACACACGGTATCAGGTCACAGGAGCAGGACCTAAGACAGAGGAGCTGCGTCCGTCTAGACCTACCGTGTGTGCGGCGTCGCTACTGCGAGCGCCAAGAAGGGCTGCAACTGCAGCGTGGCATAGGACACTGCCGCAGGACGACACAGCTACAAAGCAGGCTCAATGTCGGACGCTAGCGCAGAGGTGCGGTGTGCACAGTGGCCTAAGGCTTGCCACTGACTGGCTCTGACTGCTGAACTAATTCCCTATCCACATGCGTAATATCAGAGGGAAGGGGTTTCTTAATAAGTCAGTCACCAGAATCATACATCCGTCACCATTCACACATAGCAAGTATAGTCTATACTAGTGCATGGCCGAACGGTCATGTGCGCTTTTTATAGCTGTGCGGGACCTTACAGATCTCCGAGATGGACCAATGAGATCTGGAGCAGGACCTGGGCACATGACTCCCTATCTCCAATGGGAGATCGTCTCATGAGCATGCCCAGTATGAGCACAGTGGAACTTAGACTCTGGAGCGGTCTGCTGCAAAGTAATCTTCTCTGCAGTAGATAGACAGCAGGAGACCCCAGAATGTGAGGCTCTGGATTCCTGCAGAGCAGATGCAGAAACCTGACGCCTAACACCATGCATGAGGTATCAGGGTCTGTCCCAGCATTTAAGGCTTGCAATTGACGTTTCAATAAGGACCTAGTGGTTAAGGTAGCGGTGTAAGCCTTCTTACCTGGGAGACTTGATACCTCATGCAACACCTCCAATTTTTGTTTTTTTATTCCAGCCACATTCAGATGGCACAAACTGTTATGCTGTGAGGCTGGAAACCTCCGGGAGCTGAACCCTCAGGACCGCGACAACGAACCTCCCCTAGGCGAGCTGACCAGGTGGACCACCCCCTATACAGGGAGTGTTAGGGGCAGACCCAAGGGAGACTATCGCCGCGGAAGCTGATACCCGGGGACAACCGGAGGATGACGTAGGCCGGGGGAGGACTGGAGAACCGGTGGGGAATGAAGACGACCACATGGGAGACTGCTGTTGCCGCGAGGATGGAGGTGACCACCAGGAGGGATGCTGGAACATGTAGCAGAAGGGAAGCTGGAACAGGCGGACGAAGACAGGAACGGAGCAGACCTGGAAAGGAACACGAAAGGGTAACTGAGAGGCAGACTAGCGGGAAGTCAGGAGGAGTACAAGGCACAGAGACAGACAGAGCGCTAGGAAGCGTGGACCCGATATCAGAGCGCGAAGCACAATTGATAATCAGGCAGGGAGCCTAGGGAGAGGCTGCCTGATATAGGGCACGCAGGAGGACTTCCGGGTTAGGGAGAGGCGGAGTCTGGGATCCGAGGGATAGGACGCCTGGACAGGGGGGCGTGCGCCTGCGTACCTGGAGAGAAGCAGAGGAGGCGGGCCGAGAGGACCGGAAGTGCCTGGACAGCGTGGAGCCAGAGGGGAGAGCAGAAACCGCCAGCGTCATGGCAACAGGGGACGCAGCAGAGGCGGGCGGCGCGGCGGCGGCAGGAGCAGGGCCCGAAGCAGGGTCAGGATGCGCTGTGGTGGCAGCGGTCCGAGCGGCGGCTACAGAAGCCGGAGGACGCGCCGGGGAGGTGAGCGTGACAGTACCCCCCTCCTTACGCCCCCTCCTCTTAAGGCCAGAAAGGAATCGGGCTAGGATACGAGGAGCCTGAATATTCTCGCGGGGCTCCCAAGATCTCTCCTCGGGGCCGAATCCCTTCCAGTCAATTAAGAAGAGGGTCCTACCTCTGGATCTTTTCAACGCAAGAATGTCTTTAACTTCAAAGACATCCTGTGCGGACACAGGCAGGGGTGAGCGGCCAGTGGAAGAGTGAAAACGGTTCAGGATAACAGGCTTTAGGAGAGAAGCATGGAACGAATTAGGAATTCTCAGCGAGGCGGGAAGTTTTAACTTGTAGGCCACATCATTGATACAAGCCAAGACTTCAAATGGACCTATATACCGAGGACCCAGTTTGTACGAGGGTTGTTTTAGACGGACAAATTTTGAAGACAGCCATACTTTATCTCCGGGTTGATACAGTGGAGAATCCAGGCGTCTTTTGTCCGCATGTCTCTTGATCCTACCTTGAGCCAGATCAAGCGCGGTTTTGGTCTCCTGCCAGACCCTGGAGAACTCCTTGGTCAGAAGATCGGCCGCCGGCACACCCGAGACAGGAGGTACCGGCAGAGGTACACCTGGATGTTGTCCATAGACAATGAAGAAGGGTGATTTGGAGGAGGATTCACTGGTATGGTTGTTGTAGGTGAATTCAGCCCAAGGGAGTAGGTTGGACCAATCATTCTGGTGGGCGTTGGAAAAATGCCGGAGATAAGAAACAAGGATTTGATTCGTGCGTTCAGCCTGGCCGTTGGTCTGGGGATGGTAGGAAGAGGAGAAGTCCAACGTTACCTCCATCATACTGCACAGGGCCCTCCAAAACTGTGAGGTGAACTGAACCCCTCTGTCGGAAACGATATGTTTGGGGAAGCCATGAATCCGGAACACATGGGTGACAAAGATCTTCGCCAATTCAGGCGCGGAGGGTAAGCCGGGCAGAGCAATAAAATGGGCCATCTTAGAAAACCGATCCACCACGACCAAGATGACGGTGTGACCAGAAGACCGGGGCAGATCAGTAATAAAGTCCATTGGGACATGCTGCCAGGGGGCCTAAGGAATCGGAAGCGGGTGTAAGAGTCCGGAGGGTAGATGCCGTGGGACTTTGTTTCTGGCACACGATGGGCATGAGGCGATGAAGTTTCGGACATCTTGACGAAGCGATGGCCACCAATAAAAACGAGAAATGAGAAGGAGCGTTTTCTTGAGGCCTACATGGCCGGCTAGTTTGGAGGCATGGCCCCAACGTAGTACTCATCTCCTCTCACTTTCCTGCACGAAGGTCTTACCCGACGGTAATGAAGTCAAGTTAACGGGTGCGACCATGATAACTTTACTGGGATCAATGATGTGCGATGGCTCCTCTTCATGATCCGAGACCAGAAAGGACCGGGACAATGCATCTGCTTTGAGATTCTTGTCTCCAGGACGGAAATGCAGTTCAAAGTCGAAGCGGGCAAAGAATAGTGACCACCTGGCTTGCCGGGGGTTAAGTCTTTGTGCTGACCGGATGTATGCCAGGTTCTTGTGGTCGGTGTAGATTTTGAACGGATGCACAGCTCCCTCCAGAAGGTACCGCCACTCCTCCAGGGCCAATTTGATGGCAAGCAACTCTCTGTCATCAATGGCGTAGTTCCTCTCTGCGGTGGAGAACATCTTCGAGAAAAAACTGCAGGTGAGCAGACGGCCGGAGGAAGATCTCTGGGAAAGAACCGCCCCTGCTCCAATGGCTGATGCGTTTACCTCGAGAATAAAAGGTTTGTTGATCTCAGGACGATGGAGGATGGGAGCCATAGCGAAAGCTTGTCTCAAGGCTTGAAAAGCATTCTCAGCTTCCGAGGACCAGAGGTGAGGATTGGCTCCCTTTCGGGTTAAGGCGGAGATTGGAGCAGTCAAGGTAGAAAAGTGTGGAATAAACTGCCGATAATAAATGGCAAAACCAAGGAAACGTTGGATCGCCTTGATTCCCTGGGGACGCGGCCATTTGAGCACGGCGGACACTTTTCCTGGGTCCATACGTAGGCCCGAGTCCGAAATGATATAACCCAGGAACGGCAGAGAAGATTGCTCGAAGGCGCATTTTTCGAGTTTGGCGTAGAGACGATGCTCTCTTAATCGTAGTAAGACTTGACGGACGTCTTTTCGGTGGGCAGCCAGGTTCGGGGAAAATACGAGGATGTCGTCCAAATACACCACCACACAAGAGTAGAGAAGATCTCGAAACACGTCGTTGACAAACTCCTGAAACACTGCGGGAGCATTGCACAGGCCAAAAGGCATAACCAAATACTCGTAGTGGCCGTCTCGGGTATTGAAAGCGGTCTTCCACTCGTCTCCGGAGCGAATGCGGACTAGATTATAGGCCCCTCGGAGATCCAATTTCGTGAAGACTCGTGCTCCCCGTAGACGGTCAAATAGCTCCGGAATGAGAGGCAGCGGGTATTTGTTTTTGATGGTGATGTTCTTGAGACCCCGATAATCAATGCAGGGACGAAGAGATCCATCCTTTTTCTTGATGAAAAAGAAGCCTGCTCCTGCAGGTGACGACGACTTGCGAATAAAGCCTCTGGCCAAGTTTTCCTGGATATATTCGGTCATGGCCAGAGTCTCAGGAGGGGATAAAGGATAGATCCGAACTCGAGGTGGAGTCGAGCCTGGGACCAGATCGATTGGCAATCGTAGGGTCGATGCGGGGGTACAACCTCTGCCTCCTTCTTATCGAAGACGTCCGAGAAAGCCCAATAGACCGATGGAAGATCAGTGGAGGCCAAAGTGAGAGGCGTGAAGTTCTTCGGTAGAACGGCAGACAGACATCGGTCTTGACAAGACTGTCCCCAGCGCAGGATGTCCCCGGAGCGCCAGTTCAAGGTAGGCTCGTGCGTTCTCAACCAGGGTAGGCCCAAGAGGATAGTATGGGATAGCGCGGGCAGTACATAAAAGACAATCTTCTCCCGGTGTAGGGCTCCAATCTGAAGTTCCACTTCTTCGGTGACCTGAGTAACGGACATCGGCCGTCGACCGAAGCAATCTGCCGAGGAGTCTCCAGGGATCGCACAGGGATCCGAAGTCTCTTAACCGCCTCGAACTGAATAAAGTTGCCTGCTGCGCCTGAATCAAGATAAGCCCACTCAGAGAAACGTTTGGAGCCTATGTGCAGAAGAACGGAGAGAACCAAAGGTAGAGAGGAATCATAATCACCTAGAGAGGCCTCTCTTACCTGTCCTAGTCGGAGGCGTTTCCCGGGCGGATAGGACAGGAACGGAGGAAGTGGGAAGCACTCCCACAATAGAAGCAGAGCCTCTGTTCGATCCTCTCTCTCCGGCGTTCTTCCACCGGTTTTAGCCGATCTACTTGCATGGGCTCCGGTGCAGGAACCACAGAAGACGACGCAGGATGGGAGCGGGGAGGGCTGCGAGCGACCGGAAGGACGCGAGGTCTTCTCTCTCTGGTGGCCTCGCGGGATCGCTCCTGGAATTGTAGGTCGATGCGGGTGGCCAAGGAGATCAAGTCCTCCAGGGAGGCTGGAATATCACGGCCTGCTAACTCGTCTTTAATTCGAGCAGAGAGTCCCCGCCAAAAGGCTCCCACCAAGGCCTCATTGTTCCACCCCAACTCAGAAGATAGGGTACGGAACCGAATGGCGTACTGACCTACAGAGAGCGCCCCCCTGGTGGAGATTAAACAGCGCTTCGGTAGTAGAGGCTAAGCGACCCGGTTCATCGAACACCTTCCGAAAGGTGTCCAGAAAAATGGACAGCTGGGAGACAATGGGATCATCTCGTTCCCAGAGGGGGTTTACCCAAGCCAGGGCCTCCCCTTCCAAGTGGGACACGACAAAAGCAACCTTGGCCCGGTCAGTGGAATACTGCAGAGGGGACAGCTCAAAGTGTAGCAGACATTGGTTTAGGAACCCTCTGCATAATTTGGGATCGCCGTTAAAGCGTGGGGGCTTTGCTAGATGGGGTGGTGGGTGGGGAGCTGTGGCCTGGGGTGGAGTGGAGGCTGCGGACTGGAGAGCCAGAAGACGGTTATCCACTGAGGCCATATAGTTTAAAGTGTGGGCCTGAGTGTCACGCTGCTGTGTGAGCTCCTGCTGAAGACCCGCCACCTGAGGAGCGCTAGTGGGATCAGAGGTCTGTATGGATGACAGACGGGACTCCATGGACTTGAGGAAGGACATTATCCTCGCCTGGTTTTCTCGTAGGAACAGGAGTTCCTTCTGAGTCGGGGTCGGGGTACCAGCGGGGTCCATGGCCTGATTATACTGTTATGCTGTGAGGCTGGAAACCTCCAGGAGCTGAACCCTCAGGACCGCGACAATGTACCTCCCCTAGGCGAGCTGACCAGGTGGACCACCCCCTATACAGGGAGTGTTAGGGGCAGACCCAAGGGAGACTATCGCCGCGGAAGCTGATACCCGGGGACAACCGGAGGATGACGTAGGCCGGGGGAGGACTGGAGAACCGGTGGGGAATGAAGACGACCACATGGGAGACTGCTGTTGCCGCGATGATGGAGGTGACCACCAGGAGGGATGCTGGAACATGTAGCAGAAGGGAAGCTGGAACAGGCAGACGAGGACAGGAACGGAGCAGACCTGGAAAGGAACACGAAAGGGTAACTGAGAGGCAGACTAGCGGGAAGTCAGGAGGAGTACAAGGCACAGAGACAGACAGAGCGCTAGGAAGAGTGGACCCGATATCAGAGCGCGAAGCACAATTGATAATCAGGCAGGGAGCCTAGGGAGAGGCTGCCTGATATAGGGCACGCAGGAGGACTTCCGGGTTAGGGAGAGGCGGAGTCTGGGATCCGAGGGATAGGACGCCTGGACGGGGGGCGTGCGCCTGCGTACCTGGAGAGAAGCAGAGGAGGCGGGCCGAGAGGATCGGAAGTGCCTGGACAGAGTAGAGCAAGAGGGGAGAGTGGAGACCGCCGGTGTCATAGCAACAGGGGACGCAGCAGAGGCGGGCGGCGCAGCGGCGGCAGGAGCAGGGCCCAAAGCAGGGTCAGGACGCGCTGTGGCGGCAGCGGTCCGAGCGGCGGCTACAGAAGCCGGAGGATGCCCCGGGGAGGTGAGTGTGACACAAACATCAGTTTCATACAGTACTATAGGTAGAAAAATGTAAGGAAAGTAACACAGGTTGTTGACTGATCAATTGACTCACAGTAGTATAATGGCATGAGGGGTCTGGCACAGCATTTACAGCTTGGAATTTAAGTTTTTTGAGGACCAGTATAATGGCCTCTGACACACATTCCACTACAAGCAACCCACCACATGGAGACCCAACTTGGAGTCTCCACATTTCAAAAAATAATTGTCACACACCACAAAAGTGGCATCGATTTCCAAAGAGTAGAAACAATATAATAGGCCTCTGTCATACCATCTACTACAGGCAACCCACCAGATGGAGACCCAGTTTGGAGTCTCTATATTTAAAAAAAATATTGTCATAAACCACAAAAGTGGTATCAATTTCCACAGAGAAGAAATATTATAATAGGCCTCTGACACATCTTCCACCACAAGCAAGCCACCAGATGGAGACCAAACTTGGAGTCTCCATACTTTAAGAGATTGTTTGTTACATCAGCAGCAGTAGCAACAGCAGGCACAAAAGATACCACAAAGGTGGCACAGACTGCAATAATGCAAGATCAATGCATAACACTAAAAACTACACCATCGCCTAGTCTTCTCAAGTGCAAAAGTAATTGGAGATCCATGACTTGTTCATTTTGATGACAGTTAGGCAGTCTATACTTTCATGGGACAGTAAGATGCGAGAACGCTGGCTGCCGGGCATGACAAAACCTCTAAGGCATGACAGGTGAGCTCAAGCCACTTGTCCATTTTTGAAGACCAAAATGCAAAAGGGCCCATACCCCCCTTGATGTCATTGAGATTGAGCTGAAGATACTCCTGCACCATCCTCTCCAGTCGTTGTCCTCTCCTCTTCTGTGCTGCGAGATTCCCACACCAAGGCATGTGCCGGTTCATGCATGTAGTTGTCAAGTTATTGCAGTTTTTGCCTCTACTGAGGTATTTTGCAAATTTGGCAGGTAATGTGTTGGGTCATCCTTTGTGGTCTCAAAAAAGGTCCAGGCTAAGCAACCCCTGCCTCCCCTGCGAACTGCACACTCCTACCCCTGCAACGTTTTTCTGGTGTTTCTTTGAAATCTTCAGTCATCCTGTAGGTAAGAAAATACAGCGCATGTATTGTTCAAGGATTTGGTTAGTTATTTCAGTCTGGCCATTGGATTGTGTGTGGAAGGCAGTAGACAAATGGATGGTAACTCCTAACGCTGTATAGAAGGTTTTCCAAAATCTTGATGTAAACTGAATACCAGAAATATCAGAAATGACATTGTCAGGAATTCCATGCAGACTAAATACCTCTTTGATCACTAATTCTATGGCTTGTTCAGCGGTAGGAATTCCTATAGTTGAAATAAATTGTGCCACTTTTGTTAGCCGATCCATCACAACAAGGTTAACAGTCATTTCTTTTGAGGGATGCAGGTCTCGGTAAAATCCATTGAGATTGATCCCCAAGGCCTAGATGGAACTGGAAGAGGTTGAAGAAGTCCTAGAGGAGAAAATTGCGGCATATTGTTCATTGCACATGTTAAACAGAAAGCAACATATTTTTTTCTCATCCTTTCTAGAATTAGGCCACCAAAAAGAATGAAGCAGTAGTTCTTGTGTTTTCATTACTCCAGGGTGTCCTACAAGTTTAGAATCATGGACACGTTTGAGGACTTCAAGTCGAGCAGATTCGGGGACATATGTTTGGTGGTTCTGCATCCAAAATCCCTCCTTAAAAGAAAGATCAATGTCTTTAGAAGGATGGTTAAGAAAGAAGTAAGTTTGGTATCCGTCTTTAATTTTCGTCAAAAATTCTTTGGAGTCCAGTATTCCAAAAACATTTTTTGGACTTAGAATGGGGCAGTCAGTGCTAGACCTCTCCTGAGGTCCAGGTTCAGCAAATATCCTGGAGAGATCATTAGCCTTGCCATTTCTTGAACCACACCAATAAGAAATTATAAAATTAATCTGGAGAAAAATAAAGCCCAGCGTTCTTGTCTTGCAGACAACCTCTTAGCTGTCTGGATAATTTAAAAATTTTTGTGGTCAGTAAGAATAGTCACCTGATGATTGGCCCCTTTCAAAAGATGTCTCCATTCGGAGAAGTCAACTTTAATGGCTAAAAGTTCCTTATGTCCAATGTCATAGTTCTTTTCTGCAGCTGACATTGTATGACAAAGAAATGCACATGGATGAAACAGCATTTTGTCTCCAACTCGCTGTGATAAAACGGCTCCCACCTCAGAGTCTGAAGCGTCTTCTTCAACAACAAACGACAGTTCAGGATTTGGATGGACAAGTAATGGTGCAGAAGTAAAAAGTGTCTTTAGTTTGTCAAACACTACTTGTGCCTCTGGAGACCAAGAAAAGACTTTGGGTTTCTTTGTGAGTGAAATAACTGGTAAAATTATTTTTGAAAAGTTTTTAATGAATCTTCTGTAGGAATTTGCAAATCCTATAAAGCGCTGAACGTCTTTTAAATTTCTTGGGGTAGGCCAGTCAACTACTGCTCTGATTTTACTGGGATCCATGCTCAGACCTTCTGGGAAGATGATATATCCCAGAAATAGAGTTCTGGTTTGTTCGAATTCACATTTTTCGATTTTGAAATAGAGATGGTTTTCCTGTAGACATTCCTGGACTAACTGGACATGTCTGTTATGCGCCTCCAAGGTATCTGAAAATATAAGAATGTCATCGAGATAAACAACAAAAAATTGATCCAAAAAAATCTCGAAGAACATAATTGATGAAGTGCTGAAAGGCAGTAGGGGAGTTGCTAAGGCTGAAAGGCATAACCAGATATTCAAAATGACCATATCTAGTTCTAAAGGCAGTTTTCCACTCATCTCCCGGATGGATTCGTATAAGATTATAAGCCCCTCTTAGATTGAGTGTAGCGCCCGCATCTCTGCCTGCAGTCGCTCTCCCTCAACAGAGACATCAGTGTACTCACCGCCAAGGATCCCGTCCTGCTCCTTCAGTGTCTGCTGCTGCCTGGGGTGCACGCACTCCTAGCAGATCTCTAGGCACTGTGCTTAAGGGCCTGTCACACTAAGCGATATCGCTATAACTTGTGACATTATAGCGATATTGCTAGCGATATCGCTATGTCTGATACTTACCTACGACCCGCTCCCCCGCTGGTTATCGCTGATCGCGCGAGAACGTCCTGGACCATTTCTCGTCGTCAGCTTCCTGCGGCGCTTCCTGTGGAGAGACGAGCGACGAGCGTGGACGCGGGCGGGAGGACGCAGGATCGCCTTGTGTGACAGGTAAGTAGCGACCCCCAACCCCTGCGATGTCGCTGGTGAGATCTGCCTGTGTGGCAGCTCACTAGCGACCACTTAGCGATGTACCAGCGATCCTGACCGCGTCATATCGCTGGTTGGGATCGCTGGTGCATCGCTAAGTATGACAGTACCTTTAGAGCGCGCTCACACTTCCTCTTTCTTAATGGGGCCACGTGCCTTCCTCTAAAGTGTCCCCAGCCAGTAGCTGGAGGTCACTTACTATTTAAACCGCCTCGTCCAACATGGAGGTGCCTGTGCAATGTTTTGAGTTTGTTACTAACACGCTTGTCAGTTCTCAGGTCCCTGTACTAGCATCAGAGCCAGCTGCACCCGCCAATGCTCACCTCAATGGCAGCAGAGCTAGCTGCATCTGCCAGTGCTCACCTCGATGGCAGTAGAGCCAGTTGCACCCGCCAGTGATCATCTCGATGGCAGCAGAGCCAGATGCACCCGCCATTTCTCATCTCTCCGTCAGACTGTCTTGTCTGCACCTGCCGTTCCTTTCATCATTTCTACCTGCCTGTATCTGTTGGACATTCCCCTGGGCGATTTCAGCTATCTGCTCCTAGGGTCAGCCACCATCTTCTCAAGGTCAGTCCTGTAGTAGCACCTAGATCGCCTCCCTTGTCTCTCCATGGACTCCTGTGTCATTAGCTGCTGCGTGTCCGTGGTCGGATTGGGTGATGCTCCTAGCCACACCCCTCCAGGTATTCCTTGGGCTTTGGCACAGTGGTTCCATCAACCAGCCTATTACAGTTTGCACAGGCCATGCAATCCACTGGCTCCCAGGCTTCGTCCATCTCGACCTATACCAGGAGGTCTCCCGCCAGAAGGATCAGCAGGACAAGATTCTTTCCTATCTATGGCCTGTGAACACTTGTCTTGATACGCTGGCAGTACCAGCCGCTTCCACATCTTCGCAGGCAGGAAAAAATCACCAGCGGGGATAGAGGGAGTCGGCTGTCTTAAATCCAGTCTGAAACCCCAGATCTCCAATCGTCATCCTCATTATCAGGTGGCAAGCCTCTGTTAATCAGATCAGTTCCATTACCTCCAGTAACCACCAGAAGGAGCCCAGAACGAGAACTCGCAACCCCTCCGTCAACCTGACCAGCTCCACCACCTTCAGCAGTAACCAGAGGTAGGCCAGAAAGCATGCTGTTTCCCAACAGCCAAAGTAACCTCTCCGTGGGCCAGTATGCAGTCCAATTTCGTACCTTATCTTCGGACCTCGCTTGGAACAATCATGGCAACTTTCTGGGAAGGTCTCTCCAGGCGAATTAAGGACAAACTGGTAGGCCATGAGATTCCCTATCTCTTTGTATGACCTGGTGTCAAGCGAAAACAGAATTGACATTAGGTTCCAGGAATGGACCAAAGAGGTGAACTGCGAGAGAAGATCAGTACACCTTGCTCCCACCTTCCAATGACCAATCAGTAAGCAAGTTCCTGCTGCGACTCCTTTGCTTGAACCCATGTAGATAGACCAGGTGAAGCTATCCAAGCGCCACCAAGAGGTTCATCAGGCTGAAGGGACATGCTTCTACTGCAGAAGCTCCAAACACCTTACTCAGTTCTGCCCTCGAGAGACCAGGAAACCCCAGAGCCTAGGGTCGGTAGGGAAGGCTACCCTGGTCAAGAATTCTCCATCGTTGATCCTGACTATATCTGTCTCCTGCGGCAAAGAGACTTTTGTTGAATTGGCCCACCTGGACTCCAGCTCCATGGGTAACTTTGTTCAAAAGGCTGTGTTCAAGTGGAATAAGATTCCGGTCCTACGTCTTCCAAAACTGTTGGTTATTTCTTCAGTGGATGGAAAGCCTCTTGCCGAGACCATTCAGCTCATCACAGAGCCCGTGGATCTTTAGGTGGGGACACTGCATTTGGAGATGATTTCTCTTCATGTGCTGTCTGGTCTCATCCTCTACTTCTATGTCTCCTGTGGTTGCAAAACCTGTTCTGGCCTGGAGGCCTGGAGAAGTACTCCCTTGGGGCTCAGCAGGTCACGAAATGTGCCTTACTCCCGTTTGTCTTGTCCGGTCTCCTACTTCTCCTGCTAATTTGCCTGGCCTGCCTGTAGCATATTGGACGTATGCGGATGTCTTCAACAAGAAGGAGGCTGAGATCTTGCCACCTCATAGGCCGTATGACTGACTGATTGATCTCCTTCCGGATGCCTCACCTACATGAGGCCGAATCTATCCCCTATCCCAGGTCAAGACTCGCGTTATGTCAGAGTATATAGAATCACGGTAAAAAAAAAGTGCAACTACCCCTGATCTCCGAGCTGTTTGATCACCTGAAGAGTTGCAGACACTTCACAAAGCTTGACCTACGAGGGGCATGCAACCTGGTTCAATTCACCAAGGAGACAAGTGGAAGACAGCTTTCAACACCCGTGATGGTCATTACGAGTATCTCGTTATGCCGTTTGGACTCTGTAATGCTCCAGCGGACTTCCAAGAACTGGTAAACGATATCTTCCATGACCTGCTCTATACGTGTGTGGTAGTATACCTGGGCGATATCTTGGTAATCTTCCTGATCTGCCAACACACAGGAGGTATGTTCGCTAGGTTCTACTAAGGTTAAAAACGAACTGTCTCTACGCCAAATATGAAAAGTGTGTCTTCGAACAGTCCTCCCATTTGTTTTTGGGTACATCATTTCTGAGACCGGTCTGAAGATGGATCCCGAGATGGTATCTGCTGTCATGAAGTGGCCCCGTCCAGACGGTCTTAAGGCTATCCAGCGGTCTCTCGGGTTTACAAATTATTGTCGCCAATTTATTTAGCATTTTTCCTCCCGGACTGCTCCTAATTCTGCCCTGACCCACAAAGGAGCCAACCCTAAGGAATGGACTCCTGAAGCACAAGAAACCTTTGTATCTCTCAAGCAAGCATTCTCCAAGGCTGTGGTGCTGCATTGCCCAAACTATAACAAACAGTTCTTTCTGGAGGTGGATGCATGTTCCACAGGGGCCGGAGCGGTCCTCACTCAGAATTCTTCATCCGGTCGCATGGGGTCCTGCAGCTTTTTCCCTAAACTGTTCTCGGCACCAGAACGTAATTACTCTATTGGCGATAGAGAACTGCTGGCGATCAAGCTGGCTCTGGAGGAGTGGCGGTGTCACGGTAGGGGTGTTACTGACCTTTGGCCGCACACAGCTATCACATGTGCAGGGGGGCTTATCATAGTTGTCCCACCACTGCCACAATGTGATGAAAAACAGCAAGCTAGTCTTGACCTATCAATTTACCGCAATGGGGCTTATTTTAGTTGTCTCATCGCTGACAACAATGAGTTACAAACTGCCGGAATTTATGTATATCCCACTTTTCATTTCCGCTTTGGAACTTGCAACTCTCCGGTGCTCCCTTTACCCTCAGGTCAGTCAGGGAACTGCACCTAGGATAATTAGTCGCCGGATAGTCTACTTGTTGTGCACTGGCTATTAGGCTTGCTGCAGCGAGGGAATTATAAAGGCTCTGGCTGCAGCCAGACAATCAGCTTATAAAACCCCTACCGTCACTGCCAGCTAGCCCACCTAGCCCAGAGCACACTTCGCTGCCACCAGCTTCCGATTTCTATATTAATATTTAAAATTAATAAAGGGGTACGAAGCAAACCCAAATTAGTAGCGTAATTAACTTTTAGGCATGTGAATTCATCATAGAGCAAGGAGATACGAGACTAATAATTTTATATTTTACTCTGAAAAAGGTAGGCAGTGTTTACAGAAGATATAAAAAGATTTTACAAAATGAGACAATTAAAATATGTACAAAGCAATTACAAATAAAACAGGGTTAAAGAAGAAAGACACTCACATCTTACTTAGATCATTTCAGGCAAACCAGGCTGGGGGGATGAGTGACACATCCCAATTCATGTCGTGTCTTGAGACAACAGCGTCCAGGCAGCAACTAACTGGGGGGGCTTAGTTGCAGTAACTTATACGTCTGGGCTTGTGACATCACTAAAGGGGCTGGTTTTCCAGCTCCCTCCCCTAGCTCAGAGTTACAGATTTGGTTCTGGAAACATAACGATCATAACTAGGCTTGAGAACCTAGCAGAATATCGGCGGAACCATCATTCATCTTATATCGAAATTCGCTTTCTAATGATTCCAAACTCGGGCTAGCTATTCCACTCTGTTCAGGAGAAATCCATTTCTCTGGTTCTGTTGGCGATATAATTTAGCAAAAGGTGCCGTAGCGAAGCTCTGCCGAAGCATGTCCCAGATATGTATTTTTATGTTTCTGTCACTGATTGGGCCTGAGTTATGGCCTCTTTAATAGATTCCCATACATACAGGCAAGTACATGTTGGACAGACAAAGGAAATTCTCTCTTGGCTAATTAGCATTCCTTAGGGGGGAGGAGGGAGCCAGAAGAAGTGAGAGAGTTGGAGTTTCAGGTTACAGAGCTAAGGAGAGCACACAGCTGCAGTTGCTGACAGGCTGACAGGGGGAAAAGGAGGGGGGTCGCTTGTCTCTTTGCAGCAGAAAGTTCTGGAAGGTGTGTTAATAGGGAAAATCAAACATGATATTTTACATTATTGTGACAGGCGGTATTCACTGGAAGGAGTGTTGCTCCATGTGGTAATTTACACTGACCACAAGAATCTGGCTTATCTGCACTCTGTTCAGGGTCTTAACCCCCATCAAGCCAGATGGTCTTTGTTCTTCACTCGCTTCAACTTCACACTCCACTTTTGTCCTGCTTTTGTCTAGCTGATTTAAATGCTAAGGCGGACGCGCTCTCCAGGTCCTTACAGGCCTCTGACCAGGAGGAGGAGCATAAACATATCTTCAAGCCCGACAAAATAATCACACTCGCTCTGCTAGACTTATCTCATGACCTGACAGGAAGGGGGTTCTTCTCTGGGCATATTCTTCTAAGGTGGCAGGCCATGAGGGACAAAAGAAGACTACTCTCCTTTTGTCTCAACACTATTGGTGGCCGACTCTGCGCAAAGATGTTGCGAATTTCATCTCTGCTTGTCCTTCGTGTGCCTGAAATAAGACTCCCAAACACCTTTCACCTGGTAGGTTGCTTCCCCTACTGGTTCCATCTGCTCCCTGGCAGCATATCTCCATGGATTTCATCACGGATCTGCCAGTGTCAGCTGGATGTACCATCATCTGGGTGGTGGTGGTGGATCGTTTTTCCAAGATGACTCATTCCATCCCGCACTCCAGTCTTCCATCTGCGCCAGTAATGGCAAAAGAATTCATTCTTCAGATTTTTGTCTCCACTCCATGGTCTACCGCTTTACATAGTTTCCGATAGAGGTGTCCAGTTTACCTCTCGTTTCTGGAGGGCCACCTGTAAGCTGCTGGATGTTAGTTTCGATTTCTCCCCTTCTTACCATCCTCAGTCCAATGGCCAAGTGGAATGAGTCAATCAGATCCTGACTAATTTTCTCTGGCATTTTGTTAATGCTCATCACAGTGACCGGGCTGAACTCCTGCCTTGGGCCAAATTCTCTTACAATAACCAGGTGAGTGAGTCTTCAGCCAAATCTCCAATTTTTGTGGTCTACGGTCAACACCCCAAAGTGCCATTCCTTGTAGCTGTCACCTCCGATATTCAGGCTGCCGATTCCTCATCAGGAACTTTTCTAAGCTCTGGGAGGACACCAAAGCGTCTTTGGTAAAATCCTCCAAACGGATGAAAAGACACATGGATAAGAGACATCTGGATTCACCTCTGTTTCATCCTGGAAATAAGGTCTGGCTGTCATCTAAGTATATCCACCTCAAGATACCATCCTATAAATTGGGTTCTCATTTCATTGGTCTCTTCGAGGTGTTGAAACGGATTAATCCAGTAGCCTACAAACTCAAACTCCCAGCTCCTTACAAATTCCCAATTCCTTACATGTGTCTCTTCTCTGACTCCTGTCAGCACTGAGGAAGTTTTCGAGATAGGGAACATTTTAGCCACTAAGAAGGTAAGAGGAAAGACCTTCTTTCTTGTGGTTTGGAAGGGATATGGTCCTGAGGAGAGGTCCTGGGAGCACAGGGAGAACATCCATGCCCCACTCCTCCTGGAGAAATTTCTGACAAGCTTGAAAACGAGGGGGCATAAGGGGGGTACTGTAGCACCCACATCTATGCCTGCAGTCCCTCTCTCTCTGCAGGGACGTCAGCATACTCACCGCCAAGGATCACATCCTGCTGCTTCCTGGTATGCTGCTGTCCGGGGTGCACGCGCTCTTAGCAGATCTCCAGGTACACGCACGCACACTTCCTCCTACTTAAAGGGGCCATGCGCATTCCTCTAAAGTGTCCCCAGCCAATAGATGGAGGTCACTTACTATTTAAACCGCCTCCTCAAACATGGAGGTGCCAGTGCAATGTAGTGAGTTTGCTACTCACACGTTTGTCAGTTCTCTGGTCCCTATACTAGCATCAAAGCCAGCTGCACCTGCCAGTGCTCACCTCGACGGCAGCAGAGCCAGCTGCACCTGCCAGTGCTCATCTTGACGGCAGCAAAGCCAGCTGCACCCATCAGTGCTCATCTCCACAGCAGCAGAGGAAGCTGCACCCGCCAGTGCTACCCAAGGTATTTCCTGGAGTAACACCTTGATCACCACCCTTGTCTCTCCACGGACTGCGGTGTCATTAGTTGTTGTGTATCTCTGGTTGGATTGGGTGAGGCTCCTAGTCACGCCCCTCCAGGTCTTCCTTGGGCTTTGGCACAGTGGTTCCTTCACTCAGCCCGTTACATCGAGTATGGTAAAAATTCTGGGAGATCACAGTCTCTCCATTAACTCAGGAATTAAGGGGAGTGGTTAGCGATTCTTAATGGTAATTTTATCGACTTCTCTATAGTCAATACATGGCCGCAGGGTTGAGTCCTTCTTTTCTACAAAAAAACAAGGGTGTTCCAGCTGGCAAAGAAGACGGTTGAATAAAGCCTTTCTCTATATTTTCGTCTAGGCATTTCTTTAGTGCTTTTAATTCTGGCTCAGAAAGATTGTAAATTCGTCCAAATGGAATGGATGTTCCAGGAAGCAATTCAGTGGGACAGTCGTAAGAATGATGAGGAGGCAGTTGATTGGCTTTCTTCTTAATGCAGACCTCACTGAACTGTTGGTACTGAGGTGGCAGTTTATCAAAATTCTGATAAGAAATCTCGAAAATTTAAATTTGTTTGGAAACAGATACATTAGAATGGCAATGGTTCTTACAGTACTCAGAGGAAAAGGCAATGGTCCTCGATGCCCAGTTGATAGATGGGTTATGAATTGAAAGCCAGGGAATTCCTAGAATAACTGGAAATTTTGGAAATGAAACAAGATGAAAACTAACCGCTTCATGATGATTCGATTCAATACAGATTTCCAGTGAAATTGTCTAGTGAATAACAGTTTCAGACGATAAAGGTGATTCAGCCACAGTTTCCATATTGATTGGCATGGATTTAGTCCTACTTGCAATGTTATTATCAAGTGTGAATTGTAAGTCCATGAAATCCCCTCCTGCTCCAGAATCTAACATAGCAGAGAATTGTATTTTTTGGCTCCCAATTATGACCTGTATGGGAACGACAAAATGAGATGATGATGATTGCTCTTTGCCTTCATTTTGCATCACAGATGAGATGGTCTACATAACCGGATCCGGCCATTAAAAAAGGTCTAAATCGCTTTCAATCTTGGCATTTGTGAAAGATATGGTCCTTTTATTAGGACAGTTGATGGAAAAATGTCCAGTGTCCCCACAGCGTAGCCAGGGATAGCCAGAGGTCGGTATCAGGAGCAGCAATGTTGTTTGAAGGAATAATCAGGAATTGTATTCAGGGAAGCCAAAGGTCGTTACCAGGAGCAGCAGTGTCATTTGAAGGAATAGCAGGTGGAAAGAAGCTTGGATGAGCCAATCAGGAACTCACGGTGGTGACCAAACGGAACTGAGGGTGGAGACATCCGCAACAACATAGGTACAAATATTTGGACTAGCAAGCTTAATAACTCAGAGTGAAGAATTGCCGTCTGGTACACAGGAGCTGCACTTTCATCACAAACAATTTGGAGTAGCAAATGGGGCCTCCAGAGATTGCCACAGAGTTTTTGCACAATCTAGTTAGTTGCATATACGGACATTTCAATTTTTCCATACACCGTATGGACCTGTACGCTTGTCAAACAGTATCGTATATCTGCTGTTTGATTACTGTCAAATCTATGCAGAGACAGCGTGTGTGACTCAGTAAAAAAATAGACGGAGATTTAAAATTTTCCAACCATACACCGTATAGAGCTGTCCGCTTGTCAAACAGTATCGCATATCTGCTGTTTGATTATGGTCAAATCTATACAGAGACAGCGTGTGTGTGTGACTCTGTAAAAAGATAGACAGAGATTTAAAATTTTCCATACATACACCGGATAGAGCTGTCCGCTTGTCAAACAGTATCGTATATCTGCTGTTTGATTACAGTCACATCTATACAGAGACAGCGTATGTGACTCCGTAAAAAAAGTAGACGTAGATTTAAAATTTTCCATACATACACCGGATAGAACTGTCCGCTTGTCAAACAGTATCGTATATCTGCTGTTTGATAACGGTCAAATCTATACAGAGACAGCGTGTGTGTGTGACTCCGTAAAAAAACACAGAGATTTAAAATTTTCCATACATACACCATATACAGCTGTCCGCTTCTCAAACAGTATCATATATCTGCTGTTTGGATTATGGTCCAATCTATACAGAGACAGTGCGTGTGTGTGTGTGTGAGTGCGTAAATACATAGACGGACATTTCCATTTTTCCATACATCGTATAGAGCTGTTCGCTTCTCTAACAGTATCATATATCTGCCGTTGACTCCGTAAAAAATAGTCGGAGATTTAAAATTTTCCATACATACACTGTATAGAGCTGTACGCTCCTCACACACTACCGTGAACCGGCTGGTATCACGGACAAATACATGCTATCTGAGTGTAACTCCATAAAAAAATAGACGGAGATTTTCATTTTTCCATACATAAACCGTATAGAGCTGTCCGCTTCTGATACAGTACCATATATCTGCTGGTTGGATTACTGTCAAATACATACTGGGAGAGCATCTGTGACTATGGAAATATATACGGAGATTTAAATTTTTACCTACACCTTATACAGCTGTACGCTCCTCATACAGTACCATATACTTGCTGGTATTTTTGTTACATTTTCACAAAGATGATGAAGTATGGTGGAAGAGGCCGCCAACGTGGGCGGGGGGGCAGCTGGTACTGATGGTCGTGGTGGTGCATCTGCTGGTTATACCAAAAGCACAATAGCAGCTAAGGCAGGAGGTGTTGAGCCTGCGTCATCGTCTGGCACAAGAATGCCTGTAAGGTTCCCTTTTCTGGGAGTAGGAAAACCACTTTTAAAGCCGGAGCATCAGGAACAGGTTTTGGCTTACATTGCCAAAACAGCCACCAGCTCTGTTGCCTCCTCTTCTGAACTTTCAAAACCTGCAAGCACTGAGTCGTCAGTGCAGGGTTCTGGTCAGGAAAACACCTTTCCTTGTGTCCTTCACCCCCACCAAAAGTGAAGGATGCGGCAGCCCACACTTCAGATTACTCCTTGGAGCTATTTTCACATACCATGCCTGGTTTATCCAGTCAAATCCTGAATTTCCCAGTCCCAAGATGAATCTGCCACTGCTAGATGATTCTGCTGGTACATTGATCCACATCACTACATTGCTCTCGCAGTCCACTGAGCCAGAAGAAACTCAGGTGCCCCTTCCCACATACTATACCACCATACACGGTGACACAGAGGAAGGTGCAGATGAAATTGAAGAGGAGGTGATGGATGACCCAGTTGTTGACAGGGATTGGCATCCATTGGGGGAAGAGGGTGCTGCTGGCAATAGCTCAGATGAGGAGAAGGATCCGCAGCAGGCATCGACATCACAGCAGCGGTTATCTGGCAGGCCCGTAGCTGTCCAAAAACGTGGAGCAAAAACCAAAAGAAGTGCAGGACAGCTTGGCCACATGGTCAAATTAGCACAGCGTGCAAACCCTGAAAATTTATACCATAGTAGGATGAGTGCAGTGTGGCACTTCTTTGTCCAAAATCCTACTGATGAGGCAAAGGTTATCTGTAAGAAGTGCGGAAGGACCTTTAGCCGAGGGAAAAATCTTAGAAATTTGAATACCATTTGCATGCTTAGACATTTAACCACCATACACTTGCAAGCGAGGACAGACTACAAAACATCAGGTAACACATGTGCACCTGCTCCGACTGAAGGTAGCCAGCAACGCTCCATCGCTTCCCCCTCTGTAAGACCACCGCCACCGGTAAGCACACCACCAGTAATAAATGTTGAGGTGTTGTCGCAAGGCTAAAGTAGTCAGGGAATCACAATGGTTTTGCAACGAAACACTGAATCTAGGCCATCACCACCAACACCATCACCATCACCAAGCCCCTCTCAGTCCGTCCGGTCCACCGCTAGTTCCCCCATATGCAGCTCTCAAGTCCAGCTCACCCTAGCAGACACTCTGAGTAGGACAAGAAAGTACTCATCCTCTCATCCGCATACACTGGCTTTGAAACCTACATTGCCAAACTGATCTCATTAGAGATGATGCCCTTCCGTTTGGTTGAAAGCGAAGCTTTCCGAGAGCTCGTGGCCTATGCTGTCCCACGCTATGACCTACCCAGTCGGCACTTCTTTTCTCGAAAAGCCATCCCTGCCCTCCACCTGCATGTGAAAGACCGCACTGTCCATGCACTCAAACAATCAGTGAGTGGAAAGGTGCACCTCACAACAGATGCATGGTCCATTAGGCATGGCCAGGGCCGTTACGTGTCCATCACTGCGCACTGGGTTAATGTGGTGGATGCAAGCTCCACAGGGGACAGCGGCAGTGGAACAGTGCTGCCTAGCCCATGGTATAGGAAACAGTTGGCTGTAGGACTTCCACCCTCCTCATCCTCCAGAAGCGAAAGCTCGTCGACAGAGCGCAGTCGCACAAGCACTCCATCTGCAGCTGCCAGTGTTGCACACGAGGTGTCCCACTATCGAACAGCTAGGGGTAAGTGGCAGCAGGCTGTTTTAAAGATGATGTCTTTGGGTGACAACAGACACACCGCGGAGGTACTGGCCGACTACTTGCAGCAACAAACTGAGTCATGGCTGGGCAGTCTACATCTTGAGCCAGGCAGGGTAGTCTGTTATGAATGAGTCACCATAGGAGGCAAAAACAGAAATACTAGCTAAGTCCAGAAAACCAGAGAAGTTGGCAGCTATCGGATTGCAGACCCCTGAATCTATCAACAACAACTAGCAGTAGCCGTGGAGGGTTCCTACGGTGCCCTAGACCCCTCGATCACAGCCGGAGAACTACATAGCCTAAAGACGGAAAGGGAAATCTAAACTGCCCCAGAGCAGACCCCAAAGCAATAGGCAGCCCCCAACAAATAATGACGGTGAAGCAAGATGAAAAAACACTCACACAGATAGAAAGATAGGCTGAGCAAATAATGGGGCCCAAGCTAACTAAATAGGACAGGATAGAAAAGCTGCTGTCTGCAATCCGCCAAAACCCTGTCAAAACAAGAGTCAACAGGCTGATAGGGAAAAAGGCCCTGAAGACACTAGGCTTCAAAAAGACTATATCAGTACTCAGGTATTTTCTGAAGACAGAGCAAAAAGGAATTCAGCTCACCCCAGCAGGGAATGGCAGAAATCCAGAAAAACAAGGCAAAACAAAACCAAAAGACACAAATGGAAAAAGCAGAGCAGAAAACTTAGCTTTTGAGGAGCAGGAATCAGACTGGTCTCCTAGAATCCCTCAGAGAGATCACCAACAAGGCAGAAGGGCGTCGGCTGCCTTATATCCAGTCAGCAATTCCCGTCACCCAGTCATCTTCATCCTGCTCATGTGCTTGGTAATCAGCCTCACTACCTTCCTTCACCAGAAGAGGGAGTTCATCAGACCTCAATGGTGAAGGGGAAAATGAACTCACAACAGTAGTCAGTGATAACGGCCGGAATTTTGTGGCAGCCATAGCCCTTGCAAAACTCACACACATACCTTGCCTGGCTCACACTTTGAACCTGGTGGTGCAGTGCTTCCTAAATAATTATATGGAGTTAACAACCCTGCTCCAAAAGGTGCGAAGACTGTGCTCGCACATCCGTCGCTCGCCCGTAAACTCCAGTCATATGCAGAAGCTGCAGCGATTGCTCCACCTCCTCAAGCACCGTCTAATCATAGATGGTGCAACAAGGTGGAACTCCACCCTGCACATGGTTGAGAGGCGGTGTGAACAGAGGCAGGCTGTAATGCATTTGTGGGAGGATACACGGGCAGGCAGTTTGAGGGCAGATATGGAGTTGTCGGGTGTGCAGTGGTCAAAGCTGAAAGACCTCTGTAAAGTCCTTCAGTGTTTTGAGGAATGCACACGGCTGGTAAGCGCAGATGACGCCATCATAAGCATGAGCATCCCACTTATGCGTCTGCTCATGCAAAGTTTGAAGAACATTAAAGATCAGTTGTCTGCAGCAGAGGAGGAACAGGAGGAGGAGGAGGAGGAGGGAAGCCTTGATGACAGTCAGCCATAGTCTGGTCAGGGAACTGTCCTGGACGAGGTGGAGGAAAAAGAGGAAGAGGAGGAGGATGAGGGGGATGATTATTTTGGGGAGCAGGATGCTTCTCTGGAGGTAAGAGAAAATGTTGGCGTGGCAAGGTCAGGTACAGGGTTTGTGCGTGACAGGAGGGAAGTGGATTTGCCAGAAAGTGCTCCTTCTCCCACCACTGCCAGTGCTTCATTGACACCTAGAACATTGGCCCACATGTGTGATTATGCCTTGCGGATCCTAAAAAGAGACCCCCGCATTGCCAAAATGATGAAGGATGACGACTACTGGTTGGCCAGCATCCTCGATCCATGCTATAAAGGCAAATTACACAACATCATGCCACAGGAGAACCTAGAGATAATATTGGCTAACAAACAAGAAAATCTGGTGAACCGTTTGTCTGGGGCATTCCCAGCACACAGCAGCGGTGCTGCTTCTCCCACGAGCCGAAGTGGGCAAAATGGAAGAGGTGTTCGTGGTGCACACAGCCGAAGTGGCGTTGGAGACAAAGGTTTCATGACCATGTAGTGGACTGATTTCTCAAGTACCGCTCACACGACTGGTAATACTGCATCGATTGCAAGTGACAGGAGACAGCAGTTGTCAACTATGGTTACAAACTACTTCTCCTCCCATATCGATGTTCTCCCTCACAGGTCATTCCCCTTTGACTATTGGGCCTGTAAACTGGACACCTGGCCTGAATTGGCACAATATGCCTTACAGGAGCTCGCTTTCCCTGCTGCTAATGTGTTATCTGAAAGAGTCTTCAGTGCTGCTGGATCAATCCTGACAGAAAAAAGGACCCGTCTGTTGACCCAAAATGTTGATGATCTAACCTTCATTAAAATGAACCATGCATGGGTTTCAAAGGATTTTGTCCCACCTTCCCCTGATGACACATAGGTTGCCAGAAATTTGGCTCGCTTTTGTCCTCCTCTTCCTCGGACTTGTCAAATTTCTCCATTTGCAGCTGCTGAATGTACAGCCTACACATCAACATATGCCATTTTTTAAACCTCCCTAACTGGGCTGCCCCCCACCCCCCAAGGGCTGTGGTCACCACCTGGCGCACCCGGGCAAGTGCCGTTGCTCTGAACAAGTGGGTGGGCCCACTCTTGGCCGACGGCACTGACACAGGGCCCCTCATAGTACAATACAGTGTCTCTGACGGAGAGGGGGCCCACTCACCGTCAGACACACCGGCGTATTATGAGGGGCCCTGTGCCAGTACCGTCGCCCACGAGTGGGCCCCCCTGCTTGCTCATGGCCACAGCACTTGCAAGTTGCAATACTTACCTCTCCCTGCTCCACCGCTGTGTAGTCTGGACAGTTAAATCCTTCACAGGGATGGCCACTACAAATTTGGTGAACTGATCCATGATGGTTAAGATGTAGCTATGGCCTGTCCTGCTGGCCTCTACCTTCAGATGATCAATGGCTACCATTTGTAATGGACGTCAACTCACAATCGGATGCAGTAGTGCTTTATGATCAGCTTTCACAGTTTTCCCAGTCACAGACGTGTGACATTCCTGCCACCATTTTTCAATGTCTCCTCTCATGCCAATCCAATAGAATCGCCTACGGCCTGTGGCTTCTGTCTTTTGCACTCCAAAGTGACCAGACACATCATGATAGGCAGTGAGGACCATGTCTACATCTCTCCCTGTGATCACAATTTGATGGCGATGACTAACAGTGATGGCATCCACGCTACTGCAATACAGTAATCCTTTCTTCACAAATAACCGTTTTTGCTGTCTCCACAGACAAAGTAATTGAGGGTCAGCATTGCCTCTGCGAAATCTACCGGGAGGTTTTCCCGTGATCAGTAATTCCCACATTTCTGCAAGCACTTGACTTTCCGTCTGTACTTGTATCCATCTAGTTTCCAGTAGCGGAGAGTCTGGACTGGCTTCCTGAGACTGAAATATATACGAAGATTTAAAAGTACCCCATCAATGTATACTGGTGTACGGTTCGAATACATTTCCCTTTTTCTACTTTTTATATTCTGGTGTAATCCATACTGAGCCTGTGAGTGTCTGTGTCTGACTCTGGAAATATAGACGGAAATTTACAATTACCCCTAGACTGGATACACCAGGTATCTGCTGATACAGTACCTGTCACGTTTCCGCCAGACTTAGGGCCTGCTGTTCCGGTCGCGGCCTCTAGGAGGCGCCGGACCGCCACTTTATCGTCAGACTCAGGGACGGCTGTTCCTGCCTCGGCCACTGGACAGGGCCGTGGTTCTGTCACGTCAGGCTCAGAGCCTACTGTCCCGGCTTTAGCCTCTAGGAGGCGCCGGTCTGTCACGTCGCCGTTAAATTCTGGGTCTGCTGCTCCTGTCACTGTCACTAGGAGGCGCCATGGCTCGCCCGGGAGTTATGGTGCTGACAGAGTAAGGGCACCTGCGCAGGCATCTGGTGGACGCAGGCTCCACCCCTCTGTCAGTCATCAAGAGGTTACTGCATCTCCATCTGGCCTGGTCCTGGGGGCGGTACTGATGACATCATCAGTCCAGGAACCTATGAGGGGTGACCTGATCCCTGAAATACCTTGGGACTGTTCTTGCAAGCCGCCGGATATATTCTTGGTTCCCCTGTGTGTTACTGTGTGAATTGCTTTCTGACTGACTGACTTTGGCCTGGACTTCTGACTCTCCTTCTGCCTAACGATTCTGTACCTCTGCGACTCTCCTGGTTTATGACTCTCGGCCTGAATCTGACTCTGCTTCTGCCTAACGATTCTGTACCTCTGCTACTCTCCTGGTTTATGACTCTCGGCCTGAATCTGACTCTGCTTCTGCCTAACGATTCTGTACCTCTGCTACTCTCCTGGTTTATGACTCTCGGCCTGAATCTGACTCTGCTTCTGTCTACCGTTTTTGTACCATTGCTGCCCGACTGGTTTAGACTCGCATATCTCCACATTTGTGTCCTGTATTGGAACACCTTTCTGGCGACCGTCCTGCTCTGGTCACTGCTCCTATTCAGACAGCGCCTCCTGGGCTCTGCTATAAATCCAGATCCCTGTATAGGGGTAAAGGGTATCAGTGTTTCTCGGGGTGTTGCCTGGCTGCAGCCCAGACCCGCAGGCGGACGTCACATTATATCCGGCCATATAAAAAAAAAACTGCTTCTTGTGTATATATCCAGCATATACAAAAGCAGTCTCCCTGAACTTTTTTTTTCTCTCCCTTCTTCTGACTGAGCTGATTTCTGGCCTAAACACCTGGTTCAGTGCACAGCCTGAAGGAGCACTTTCATCTTCCTGCACCAGTATGCTGCAGTCTGGAGCCTTCAGAGAGAGAGCTGAGCGTCAGAGATCCATACTACTGAGACATCGGCCTCTGGGCAACTCTGGCTATGGTTGCCCAGGGGCACAGGTATTGCCCGCAGATGCGGCTAAAGTTTTATTGCCTATTGCCCTTTCTTTTGGTCATAAATCTCAGTGTGTGAACGCATATGTGGATTGTGGATCTGAAGGGAATTTTATGGATTCTTTGGTTGCTAAAAGTCTCGGTGTACCCCTATTAAGACTTAATGCCCCTATAAAAACTACGGCTATTAATGGCACATCTATTGTCCAGGAGGGGGTTAAATTTGTTACTGACAAAATCACTATGTCGGTGGGAGCAGTGGCGTAGCAACTGTTTGTGGCGCCCGGGGCGGTCGAAAAATTTGCCGCCCCTTTGGTCGCTGATAATCCGGAAGAATCCGAAGAGCCCACACTACACTCAAAGATCTAATTTTTAGTCTACTACTAACTCTGCTGTTATTATTTCTAAATTTCTAGACTTTCATCTTCTTGCAGTTCTCTCTCTCTATATATATATATATGTGTATGTATTAGCGTGATGACCCTACTGAACCTCCACCACTGCCCTGCCGAGAGCTGCACCATAAAACAGTGTAAGGAGACCCACGTGTCCTCCCCCTGCACAGACCCACAGTACACCTCCTACAGAGCCCTCATGTTCTCCCCTTGCACAGCCCCCCTCCCCGTGTACCCCCCTGCACAGCCCCTCCATGTCCTCCCCTACACAGCCTCCCGATGTACCCCCCAGCACAGCCCCCCATGTCCTCCCCTGCACAGCCCCCCATGTCCTCCCCTACACAGCTTCCCCATGTACCCCCCTGCACAGTCCCCCATGTCCCTCCTACAGAGCCCCCCCATGTCCTCCCCTGCACAGCCCCCTCATGTCCTCCCCCTACAGAGCCCCCTCATGTCCTCTCCCTACAGAGCCCCCCATGTCCTCCTCTGCACAGCCCCCCATGTCCTCTCCCTACAGAGCCCCCCCATGTCCTCCTCTGCACAGCCCCCCATGTCCTCTCCCTACAGAGCCCCCCCATGTCCTCCTCTGCACAGCCCCCCATGTCCTCTCCATACAGAGCACCCCCATGTCCTCCTCTGCATAGCCCCCCATGTCCTCTCCCTACAGAGCCCCCCATGTCCTCTGCACAGCCCCCCATGTCCTCTCCCTACAGAGCCCCCAAGTCCTCTCCCTACAGAGCCCCCCCATGTCCTCCTCTGCACAGCCCCCATGTCCTCTCCCTACAGAGCCCCCCATGTCCTCCTCTGCACAGCCCCCATGTCCTCTCCCTACAGAGCCCCCCATGTCCTCCTCTGCACAGCCCCCCATGTCCTCTCCATACAGAGCCCCCCCATGTCCTCCTCTGCACAGCCCCCCATGTCCTCTCCCTACAGAGCCCCCCATGTCCTCCTCTGCACAGCCCCCCATGTCCTCTCCCTACAGAGCCCCCCCATGTCCTCCTCTGCACAGCCCCCATGTCCTCTCCCTACAGAGCCCCCCCATGTCCTCCTCTGCACAGCCCCCCATGTCCTCTCCATACAGAGCCCCCCATGTCCTCCTCTGCACAGCCCCCCATGTCCTCTCCCTACAGAGCCCCCCATGTCCTTCTCTGCACAGCCCCCCATGTCCTCTCCCTACAGAGCCCCCCATGTCCTCTCCCTACAGAGCCCCCCCATGTCCTCCTCTGCACAGCCCCCATGTCCTCTCCCTACAGAGCCCCCCCATGTCCTCCTCTGCACAGCCCCCATGTCCTCTCCCTACAGAGCCCCCCATGTCCTCCTCTGCACAGCCCCCCATGTCCTCTCCATACAGAGCCCCCCCATGTCCTCCTCTGCACAGCCCCCCATGTCCTCTCCCTACAGAGCCCCCCATGTCCTCCTCTGCACAGCCCCCCATGTCCTCTCCCTACAGAGCCCCCATGTCCTCCTCTGCACAGCCCCCCATGTCCTCTCCATACAGAGCCCCCCCCATGTCCTCCTCTGCACAGCCCCCCATGTCCTCTCCCTACAGAGCCCCCCATGTCCTCCTCTGCACAGCCCCCATGTCCTCTCCCTACAGAGCCCCCCATGTCCTCCTCTGCACAGCCCCCATGTCCTCTCCCTACAGAGCCCCCCCATGTCCTCCTCTGCACAGCCCCCATGTCCTCTCCCTACAGAGCCCCCCATGTCCTCTCCCTACAGAGCCCCCCCATGTCCTCCTCTGCACAGCCCCCATGTCCTCTCCCTACAGAGCCCCCCCATGTCCTCCTCTGCACAGCCCCCATGTCCTCTCCCTACAGAGCCCAACTCTTTTGCATAATATCAGCTATATGAAGATGTAGGCAATCCAACTCCAAGGATTAGGGAGCCTCAACTTTAGAATTAGTAAATGGGGGAGAGGGAGTAATTACCTAGATGCCGCCCCCTGTAGCATAACATTACATGATGGAATGAAATTCAAGGGGCAATCACATACCGCGGTGTCTCCCTCCCCTCACAGACATCATGGGCAGGCTGGGCAGCGCTTCCCGCCGTCCCCCTCACTCACCGGCTCCTGTGTCCCGGGATCCGCTCCTCCTGCGTCACCTCAGCCACACGCCACGTGTTCTTCTGGCAGCTCCGACCGAACAACCAGCCCCGAGCGGCCAACACCTCCGCCCAGCACTGGCTCAGGAGCGGAAAGCAGCCGGGGCTCCGAGTCCGAGTCCAGCAAGGCAGTGGCGTAGAAGGTAGAAAGCGCCTGCACTGTGACTCCGCGGAGTCCGCGCTGTTCTCCCAGTCAGAGGAGAGGAATTGAATTGCAGCTGCCGCGCCGCCCCCACACACGTGCCGCCTGGGGCGGACCGCCCCCCCCGCCCCCCCCACGCTACGCCACTGGGTGGGAGCATTGCATACCGAGGTTATGTCATTTTTTGTGATGGATAATTTGTCTGCTGCAGTCATTTTGGGGATGCCATGGCTACGCCAGCATAATCCAGTCATCGACTGGCACCTAGGCGATGTTATACGCTGGAGTTCACACTGTCAGGAAAACTGCATGTCGCTAACAGTAAACCAAGTTAAAGTTAAACCCCTCCACGTACTGTTTGCCTTCAGAGATTTTGAGGATGTCTTTTCTATTGCAAAATCTGAAAAGCTACCCCCTCACAGAAAGTATGATTGCCCTATAGATCTGATTCCAGATGCCCGTCTCCCAAAAGGGAGAATATTTAATCTCTCAGGTCCAGAGCGTCAGGCTATGAACGAGTACATAGCTGATAGCTTAAAAAAGGGGTTTATTAGACCGTCCATTTCACCAGTTGGAGCTGGCTTCTTCTTTGTAGAAAAGAAAGATGGTGGTCTCAGACCCTGCATTGACTACCGGGAATTGAATGCAATCACTATAAAGAACCAGTACCCGCTTCCACTCATCCCTGATCTTTTTAATCAGCTAATGGGAGCCCGTTGGTTTACTAAACTGGACCTCCGGGGGGCATACAATCTAGTCCGCATAAGAGATGGGGATGAGTGGAAAACAGCCTTTAATACCCCTCTTGGCCACTTTGAGTACCTGGTAATGCCCTTCGGACTCAGTAACGCACCTGCCGTGTTCCAGCACTTTGTAAATGACATTTTCAGGGACATTTGTGGGGTGTATGTCGTCGTGTATTTAGATGACATTTTGATTTATTCTGCTGACCCTGTGACACATGCTCAGCACATTCGCTCTGTACTGCAGAGACTGCGAGAACACTCCCGTTTTGCTAAACTGGAGAAATGTGTTTTTTTTTTTTGCGGAGGAGGTACAATTTTTAGGATATGTGGTTTCAAGCACAGGCTTCCGTATGGATCCTGCCAAGATCCAACCTATTAAAACTTGGGTGCAACCCAAGTCGCTAAAAGCGCTGCAGCGATTTTTAGGGTTTGCAAATTATTACCGAAAATTCATCAGGGGTTTCTCCGAAATTGCTAAACCACTCACGGATTTGACCCGAAAAGGGGCAGACGTGACCAATTGGAACCCTGAGGCAATTCAGGCTTTTGCTACGTTAAAAGAGTGCTTTGTAGCCAACCCAGTTTTGGTTCAGCCTGATCTGGACCGCCCGTTTATTGTAGAGGTGGACGCCTCTGAGGTCAGAGTGGGAGCAGTGCTGTCGCAAGGCACTGCATCACTCACTCAGCTTCGCCCATGTGCCTTTTTCTCCCGCAAATTCTCTGCCACTGAGAAGAATTACGATATAGGTAATCGGGAGTTATTGGCGATCAAATGGGCCTTCGAGGAATGGCGCCACTTCCTCGAAGGTGCCAAACATAAGATCACTGTGATTACAGATCACAAGAATCTGACTTACCTGGAGTCAGCAAAAAGATTAAATCCTAGACAAGCGAGGTGGGCCTTGTTCTTCTCTAGGTTTGATTTCTTAATAACCTTTCGTCCTGGTACCAAAAATGTGAGGGCTGATGCTCTCTCTTGAAGTTTCTGCCCCTCACAGGCTGAGGACTCGGAGCCAGTTCCAATACTGGCCAATGGTATTGTTGTGTCGGCTGTGTCTCTGGACCTTCTGGAGGAGATCCGTAGGTCCCCAGAACCAGCCCCTGACTCGACGCCCCCCAGAAATTGTTTGTTCCAGCGCCGTTTCACCTACAAGTTCTGAAGGAGTCGCACGACTCCGTCCTGGCAGGCCATCCTGGGGTCAATAATACCGCCAGACTTGTGACTAGGAGTTTTTGGTGGCCAACGGTAGTTAAGGACTGCAAGGATTATGTACTAGCTTGTGAAATCTGTGCTCGCGCCAAGTCCCCTCACAATCGGCCTGCCGGCTGGCTCCAGTCCTTGCCCGCTCCAGAGAGTCCATGGACCCACATCTCCATGGACTTCATTACTGACCTACCACCCTCAGAGGGGAAGACATGTATCTGGGTGGTGGTGGACAGGTTCAGTAAGCAATGTCATTTTGTTCCCCTCTCTGGATTACCTAATTCAGAAACTCTGAGTAAGTTGTTTATTGTTCATGTAATAAGGATGCATGGCGCTCCAGAGAATATCGTGTCCGACCGAGGTACCCAGTTTGTTTCCAAATTCTGGAGAGCATTCTGCAAACGTATTGGTATTGAATTATCCTTCTCCTCTGCTTACCACCCTGAGACCAATGGTCAAATGGAGCGTACCAACCAGGCTCTAGAGCAATATCTTCGCTGCTATGTCTCGGAACATCAGTCTGATTGGGCGGAACATCTCCCATTAGCTGAGTTCGCTCTAAATAACCAGTACCAGGAATCTATCAAAACCACCCCGTTCTTCTGCAATCATGGTTTGCACCCACGTTTTGGTTCATTTTCGGCCAAGATGTCGGAGCTTCCGGGAGTAGAGAATTCCATACGTCACTTAAGGACAATCTGGTCGGAGGTGAACACAAACTTGAAAGGGTCCCAGGTCAGGCAGGCTTCGGCCGCAAATAAACGGAGGTCCACGGGGCCGCACCTAGGAGTTGGGGACAAAGTTTGGCTGTCTACCAGAAACATTAAGCTTAAGGTGCCATCTGCCAAACTGGGGCCCAGGTTTATTGGTCCCTACGAGATATTAGAAGTAATTAACCCGGTAGCCTTTCGTTTAAGGCTCCCTCAGTCTTTTAAAATTCCTAATGTTTTCCACAAATCCCTTCTCAAGGTGTACCGCTCCCCAATTCATCCCGTCCAGTCCCCTCCTCCTCCAGTTTTGGTCAAGGGTGCCTTGGAGTACGAAGTCCAGGGCATCCTTGATTCCCGTTTAGTGAGAAAGTCTGTGCAATATTTAGTTCATTGGAAAGGCTATGGCCCAGAGGAGAGGTCCTGGGTCCCCGCTAGTGACATTCATGCCAAGGGGTTGATTAGAAGGTTTCACCTCCTTCACCCTGATAAACCGGGTTTTGAGGGTCCGGAGGCCCCTCTTGGAGGGGGGGGTACTGTCACGTTTCCGCCAGACTTAGGGCCTGCTGTTCCGGTCGCGGCCTCTAGGAGGCGCCGGACCGCCACTTTATCGTCAGACTCAGGGACGGCTGTTCCTGCCTCGGCCACTGGACAGGGCCGTGGTTCTGTCACGTCAGGCTCAGAGCCTACTGTCCCAGCTTTAGCCTCTAGGAGGCGCCGGTCTGTCACGTCGCCGTTAAATTCTGGGTCTGCTGCTCCTGTCGCGGTCACTAGGAGGCGCCATGGCTCGCCCGGGAGTTATGGTGCTGACAGAGTAAGGGCACCTGCGCAGGCATCTGGTGGACGCAGGCTCCACCCCTCTGTCAGTCATCAAGAGGTTACTGCATCTCCATCTGGCCTGGTCCTGGGGGCGGTACTGATGACATCATCAGTCCAGGAACCTATGAGGGGTGACCTGATCCCTGAAATACCTTGGGACTGGTCTTGCAAGCCGCCGGATATATTCTTGGTTCCCCTGTGTGTTACTGTGTGAATTGCTTTCTGACTGACTGACTTTGGCCTGGACTTCTGACTCTCCTTCTGCCTAACGATTCTGTACCTCTGCGACTCTCCTGGTTTATGACTTTCGGCCTGAATCTGACTCTGCTTCTGCCTAACGATTCTGTACCTCTGCTACTCTCCTGGTTTATGACTCTCGGCCTGAATCTGACTCTGCTTCTGCCTAACGATTCTGTACCTCTGCTACTCTCCTGGTTTATGACTCTCGGCCTGAATCTGACTCTGCTTCTGTCTACCGTTTTTGTACCATTGCTGCCCGACTGGTTTAGACTCGCATATCTCCACGTTTGTGTCCTGTATTGGAACACCTTTCTGGCGACAGTCCTGCTCTGGTCACTGCTCCTATTCAGACAGCGCCTCCTGGGCTCTGCTATAAATCCAGATCCCTGTATAGGGGTAAAGGGTATCAGTGTTTCTCGGGGTGTTGCCTGGCTGCAGCCCAGACCCGCAGGCGGACTTCACAGTACCTTTCTTCTAAATTTTTTATTACGGTATAATCCATACTGAGTGAGCATGTGTGGTTTCCTCCTTCTATATATACGGAGATAAAAATTTTACCCTATACTATATACAGCTTCTATCTTGTTATACAGTACCTTTGTTCGACATTTAGTATTACGGTCAAATCCAAACTGAGTCAGCGTCTGAGGGTGACTATGGGAATATCTATATGGAGATTTAAATTGTACCCTATAAAATATAGACTTGCTATCTTGTTATCCAGTACCTTTTTTTCAACATTTTGTATTATGGTCAAATCCAGACTGAGTGAGCGTCTGAGGGTGACTCCGGAAATATATACAGAGATTTCACATTTGTCCAACACTGTATACAGCTCTACGCTTCTGATACAGTACCTTTTTTGCTATTTTGATTCTGGTGTAATCCATAATGAGTAGTGTTGAGCATTCCGATACCGCAAGTATCGGGTATCGGCCGATACTTGCTGTATCGGAATTCCGATACCGACTTCCGATATTTTTTCAATATCGGAAGTCGGCATCGGAATCGGAAGTTCAAAGTTGATTGACAGCCTGACGTCATCATGATGCGCGGTGTGTGCGCATCATGATGCGCCGTCATTTCGGGCCTTCCGGGGGTCTCTGCCGGCCTGCCGGGGGGCTGTGCCGGCCTGCCGGGGGGCTGTGTGGACTGCCCGGGGTCTGTACCGGCCTGCCGGGGGGCTGTGCCGGCCTGCCGGTGGTCTGTGCACCCTGTGGGGGTCTGTACCGGCCTGCCGGGGGGCTGTGCCGGCCTGCCGGTGGTCTGTGCACCCTGTGGGGGTCTGTACCGGCCTGCCGGGGGGCTGTGCCGGCCTGCCGGTGGTCTGTGCACCCTGTGGGGGTCTGTGCCGGCCTGCCGGCGGGCTGTGCTGATGTCCGGGGGTCTGTGCAAGCATTGTCCGATGGGACTACAAGTCCCATCTGGCGATGCCTGCTACCATGACAGTGATTGACACATTAGCCAATGATGGGACAGTAGTAGTCCCATCATCCGGCTAATGTGTTAAATGTTAAAAAAAAAATACTACATACATACATACTACATATATACTACATGCATGCTACATACATACTACATATATACTACATGCATGCTACATACATACTGCATTCTACATACATACTACATACATACTACATACATACTACATACATGCTACATACATACTACATGCATGCTACATGCTACATACATGCTACATACATGCTACATACATACTACATACATACTACATATATACTACATGCATGCTACATACATACTGCATGCTACATACATACTACATACATACTACATGCATGCTACATACATACTACATGCTACATACATACTACATACATACTACATACATACTACATACATACTACATATATACTACATACATACTACATACATACATACTACATACATACTACATACATACTACATATATACTACATATATACTACATACATACTACATGCTACATATATACTACATACATACTACATACATACTACATGCATGCTACATACATACTACATGCTACATACATACTACATATATACTACATGCATGCTACATACATACTGCATGCTACATACTTACTACATACATACTACATGCATGCTACATACATACTACATGCTACATACATACTACATACATACTACATACATACTACATACATACCACATACATACTACATACATAACACATATATACTACATACATACTACATATATACTACATGCATGCTACATACATACTACATACATACTACATGCTACATATATACTACATACATACTACATACATACTACATGCATGCTACATACATACTACATGCTACATACATACTACATATATACTACATGCATGCTACATACATACTGCATGCTACATGCATGCTACATACATACTACATACATACTACATGCTACATACATACCACATATATACTACATACATACTACATACAATACATTCATACAATACATACATAGACATACAGTACATATAACATAGAGTAACATACATACCAATACTTGTCACATTGTTCCCCGAAGCCATTGTCGTCTACGGAATAAATATTAACATAACAAACCACAAAAATACTCACCCACGATCCGAAGCAGTCCACGAGTGTGTCCCACGACGATCTTGGGTAGAGAACTGCAGCATCAGCTGTTGCTGCCGTTCTCTACGGGCTGCAGGAATCCAATGACGGAATGTAGGTATCCTTCCGCACTGTATTCCTCCGCCACTTAAAAAAAAAAAGTCCCTAGTCTCACTTTATGCCATTGCTGTGTGGGAAATTCCCACGCAGCAATGGCATAAAGTGAGACTAGGGACTTTTTTTTTTTTAAGTGGCGGAGGAATACAGTGCGGAAGGATACCTACCTTCCGTCATTGGATTCCTGCAGCCCGTAGAGAACGGCAGCAACAGCTGATGCTGCAGTTCTCTACCCAAGATCGTCGTGGGACACACTCGTGGACTGCTTCGGATCGTGGGTGAGTATTTTTGTGGTTTGTTATGTTAATATGTATTCCGTAAAAGACAATGGCTTCGGGGAACAATGTGACAAGTATTGGTAAGTATGTTACTCTATGTTATATGTACTGTATGTCTATGTATGTATTGTATGAATGTATTGTATGTAGTATGTATGTAGTACACTCACTGGCCACTTTATTAGGTACACCTGTCCAACTGTGTGTTAAGACTTAATTTCTAATCAGCCAATCACATGGCGGCAACTCAGTGCATTTAGGCATGTAGACATGGTCAAGACAATCTCCTGCAGTTCAAACCGAACATCAGTATGGGGAAGAAAGGTGATTTGAGTGCCTTTGAACGTGGCATGATTGTTGGTGCCAGAAGGGCTGGTCTGAGAATTTCAGAAACTGCTGATCTACTGGGATTTTCACGCACAACCATCTCTAGGGTTTACAGAGAATGGTCCGAAAAAGAAAAAAAATCCAGTGAGCGGCAGTTCTGTGGCCGGAAATGCCATGTTGATGCCAGAGGTCAGAGGAGAATGGGCAGACTGGTTCGAGCTGATAGAAAGGCAACAGTGACTCAAATTGCCACCCGTTACAACCAAGGTAGGCAGAAGAGCATCTCTGAACACACAGTGCGTCGAACTTTGAGGCAGATGGGCTACAGCAGCAGAAGACCACACTGGGTACCACTCCTCTCAGCTAAGAACAGGAAACTGAGGCTACAATTTGCACAAGCTCATCGAAATTGGACAGTAGAAGATTGGAAAAACGTTGCCTGGTCTGATGAGTCTCGATTTCTGCTGCGACATTCGGATGGTAGGGTCAGAATTTGGCGTAAACAACATGAAAGCATGGATCCATCCTGCCTTGTATCAACGGTTCAGGCTGGTGGTGGTGGTGTCATGGTGTGGGGAATTTTTTCTGGGCACTCTTTGGGCCCCTTGGTACCAATTGAGCATCGTTGCAACGCCACAGCCTACCTGAGTATTGTTGCTGACCATGTCCATCCCTTTATGACCACAATGTACCCAACATCTGATGGCTACTTTCAGCAGGATAATGCGCCATGTCATAAAGCTCGAATCATCTCAGATTGGTTTCTTGAACATGACAATGAGTTTACTGTACTCAAATGGCCTCCTCAGTCACCAGATCTCAATCCAATAGAGCATCTTTGGGATGTGGTGGAACGGGAGATTCGCATCAGGGATGTGCAGCCGACAAATCTGCGCCAACTGTGTGATGCCATCAAGTCAATATGGTCCAAAATCTCTGAGGAATGCTTCCAGCACCTTGCTGAATCTCTGCCACGAAGAATTGAGGCAGTTCTGAAGGCAAAAGGGGGTCCAACCCCTTACTAGCATGGTGTACCTAATAAAGTGGCCAGTGAGTGTATATATGTGGTATGTATGTAGTATGTATGTAGCATGCATGTAGCATGCATGTAGTATATATGTAGTATGTATGTAGCATGTAGTATGTATGTATGTAGTATGTATGTGGTATGTATGTAGCATGTAGCATGCATGTAGTATGTATGTAGTATATATGTGGTATGTATGTAGCATGTAGTATGTATGTAGCATGCATGTAGTATATATGTAGTATGTATGTAGCATGTAGTATGTATGTAGTATGTATGTAGTATGTATGTGGTATGTATGTAGCATGTAGCATGCATGTAGTATGTATGTAGTATATATGTGGTATGTATGTAGCATGTAGTATGTATGTAGCATGCATGTAGTATATATATAGTATGTATGTATGTAGTATGTATGTAGCATGTAGTATGTATGTAGTATGTATGTAGCATGTAGCATGCATGTAGTATATATGTAGTATGTATGTAGCATGTAGTATGTATGTAGTATGTATGTAGTATGTATGTGGTATGTATGTAGCATGTAGCATGCATGTAGTATGTATGTAGTATATATGTGGTATGTATGTAGCATGTAGTATGTATGTAGCATGCATGTAGTATATATGTAGTATGTATGTAGCATGTAGTATGTATGTAGTATGTATGTGGTATGTATGTAGCATGTAGCATGCATGTAGTATGTATGTAGTATATATGTGGTATGTATGTAGCATGTAGTATGTATGTAGCATGCATGTAGTATATATATAGTATGTAGTATGTATGTAGCATGTAGTATGTATGTAGTATGTATGTAGTATGTATGTAGCATGTAGTATGTATGTAGCATGCATGTAGTATATATGTAGTATGTATGTAGCATGCATGTAGTATATATGTAGTATGTATGTAGCATATATGTAGTATGTATGAAGTATGTATGTAGCATGCATGTAGTATATATGTAGTATGTATGTAGCATATATGTAGTATATATGTAGTATGCATGTTGCATGCATGTAGTATATATGTAGTATGCATGTTGCATGCATGTAGTATATATGTAGTATGTATGTTGCATGTAGTATATATGTAGTATGAATGTAGCATGTATGTAGTATGTAGTATGAATGTAGCATGTATGTAGTATGCATGTTGTATGTATGTAGCATGTAATTTTTTTTTTTTTTTGTACATTCAACACATTAGCTGGATGATGGGACTACTACTGTCCCATCATTGGCTAATGTGTCAATCACTGTCATGGTAGCAGGCATCGCCCGATGGGACTTGTAGTCCCATCGGACGATGCCTGCACAGACCCCCGAAGCCTGCACAGCCCACCGGAGCCTGCACAGCCCCCCTGGCAGGCCGGCACAGCCCCCCGGCAGGCCGGCACAGCCCACCGGAGCCTGCACAGCCCCCCTGGCAGGCCGGCACAGCCCCCCGGCAGGCCGGCACAGACCACCGGAGCCTGCACAGACCCCCTGGCAGGCCGGCACAGCCCCCCCGAAAGGCCCGTACAGACCCCAGAGAGGCTGTACAAGGGAAAAACAGGATTTTTCTTATTCCGATACCGGAAGTCCCATAGACTTGAATGGGACTTCCGGTATCGGAATCGGCGATACCGATACTTTTTTTTAATATCGGCCGATCCATTCCGATCCGATACTTTGAAGTATCGGACGGTATTGCTCAACTCTAATAATGAGCCTTTAAACGTCTGTCTGTTACTGCGGAAGTATAGTTGGAGATTTAAGATTACACCAACACTGTATACAGCTGTACGCTTGTGATACATTACCCATTTACTGCTTTTTATATTCTTGTCTAATCCATATTGGGCCTGAGAGCATTTGTGTCTGCCTCCTGAAATATATACGGAGATTCAGAATGTTTAAACTATACTATATATACCTTGTATCTGGTGATACTGTACCCTTTTTCAACTTTTTAAAATATTGTGTAATCCATACTGAGCCTGTGAGCGTCTGTGTATGACTCATGAAATATATACAAAGATTTACAATTATCCCTAGACTGTATAGAGCTGTACGCTTCTGATACAGTACCATATATCTGCTTGTATTTTGGGTACATTTTCACAAAAATTAGTAAGTATGGTGGAAGAGGCTGTGGATGTGGGCATGGGGGGCCAGCTGGTACTGATGTGGTGGTGGTGCATCTGCTGGTAGGGCCAAAAGCACAATAGCAGCTAAGGCAGGAGGTGTTGAGCCTACATCATGGTCTGGCTCTGCAAGGCCTGTAAGGCTCCCTTCTCGGGGAGTAGGTAAACCGCTTTTAAAGCCGGAGCATCAGGAACTGGTTTTGCCTTACATTGCTGAAATAGCCTCCAGCTCTATCGCCTCCTCTTCTGAGGTTTCATAAAATGCAATCACTGAGTCGTCAGTGCAGGCTTCTGGTCAGGAGCAACCACTTTCCTTGTGTCCTTCACCCACACCAAAAGTGAAGGATGCGGCAGCACACACTTCAGATTACTCCATGGAGCTCTTTTCACATAGCATGCCTGGGTTCATTCTAAATGGGGCACATCATATATGGAGCATTATTTGGGCCCATCAAACACTGGAGCATCATCCATGAGGCCCATCATATACTGGAGCACTCCAAATGGGGGACATGAGATACTGGAGCAGCATTTACGGGGCCCATTATAAACTCGAGCATTAGAAATGGGGATCATTATATATGGAGCATTATTTGGGTCCATCATACACTGGAGCATCATCCATGAGACCCATCATATACTGGAGCTTTCCAAATGCGGGACATCAGACACTGGAGCAGCATTTACGGGGCCCATTATACACTGGAGCATTAGAAATGGGGCCCATTATATATGGAGCATTATTTGGGCCCATAACACACTGGAGCATCATCCATGGAGACCATTATATACTGTAGCATTATGTGGAGATCATCATATACTGTATGGAACATTATATGGGACCAATTATTCCGTATGGAGAAATGTATGGGGCTCATTATTCTGTATGGTGCACCATGTGGTGGCCATAATACTGTATGGAGTTATATACTGTCCCTTTTTGAGCTATTGTAGAATTTAAAATACATATCAGTCATGTCATGTAACAAGTGAATTATTTTGCATTGTACTATGCCTATATTTCTGTGCCGTATCGGAGCATCATGAATTGTGGTATGTGTCAAAGGGGCGCACTGACACTCTTTGTCCCGGGGCACACGAAAACCTGGAGCCAGCTCTACCCCCCTCACAACTTTAGCCAAATAACTCCCAGTTTTCAGTGCGTAACTATTATTATAAAGTAAATTAAGGTTGACAAGCTTAAGTAATAAGAATTGATGTTGTTGCCATTGAAATGGGCACTGTAAGTGTGTTTACTGTCCTCCACTCCCTGCTGACTTTGCTTCCCCATTGACTTGCATTGGGTTTTGTGTTTCAGTCGGACCCCGACTTTTCACTATAGTCACCATATTTTGTTCGACTCGACTTTTGAGAAAGTCGGGTTTCATGAAACCCGACTCGACCCTAAAAAAGGTAAAGTCTCTCATCTCTACTCTCCACAACCCTTCCCCTGATCAAACCCGTTCCCCCTGCCCCCTGACACCTTCCCAGCTTGTCTCACAGCACAATTATTCTAGCCAAAGCAATAACAAAAGCATGAGTGGAAACGCGATAATTTACTGAACTGTGACAGAATTTTGCCAACTTTGAGCAAAAATTCTTGTGAAACCGAAGGTGCTACGTTTGTGCCGAACTAAAAATTGGTGAACATTTTCAGAGTAAGTTCACTCATCTATAATCAGAATAACTTTAAATGATGGCAACTGTCTACCGACTATTATTTAACATGAATTTAAGTGTGATTGGCTACTTCTGAACCCATCCAAAGCAGAAAACAGCACAAGCTGTTTTTCCCTAAAATTTACAAAAAATATTTAATTCAGTATGTATATACAAGTAATAGAAATAACTTTGCAGTATGTTCACCACTGTGAATAAATAGACCATACCAAAAAAACGGTGAACACAAGGCCAAGGTAAGCAAAAATAAAAAATATAAATTTTTATTTAGAACAATGAGTAAAATCAGACCAACAGGTATATTGGGAAAGGGGATGGAAAAACACACACATAATGGTGGTACACAAGCACATGCAAAGGGACACGCTCATCCAGATCATATATGCTGTCAGTTAATCAAAATAGTATTACGACATGATATTCATGTGGCAAAAAACCACCCATAATATATACCAACTAATAAAAGAATCATGGATGCACAATCAACTGGGGTATACACCATAATCCGTCCCCTTTGCTACATCCATAGAGATCCCACTCTGCTGACTGCTCAGGGCCTCCCATATCCACAGACATAGTCACAAGTACCAAATCACATGAAGAGTTAAATACCGAGGTATTCAGCAGCAGGAGACGGGTCACAGCTAGGATGAGCACGTCATCTATGGATGTAGCAAAGGGGACGGATTATGGTGTATACCCCAGTTGATTGTGCATCCATGATTCTTTTATTAGTTGGTATATACAGTATTATGGGTGGTTTTTTGCCACATGAATATCATGTTGTAATACTATTTTGATTAACTGACAGCATATATGATCTGGATGAGCGCGTGCCTTTGCATGTGCTTGTGTACCACCATTATGTGTGTGTGTTTTTCCATCCCCTTTCCCAATATACCTGTTGGTCTGATTTTACTCATTGTTCTAAATAAAAATTTGTATTTTTTATTTTTGCTAACCTTGGCCTTATGTTCACTGTTTTTTTGGTATGGTCTATGTGTTATTGGTGATAGGCAGCTTAAATCCATAATAATTATAAGGTAGATGTAAATGTGATATAGCATGTATGTGAGTTTGACCTGCTGGTGTTATTTCACTGTGAATAAATCATCCAAACTGCGGTACGGGCTTGAGCAAGATATCGACTTGCAGACAGATCTAGGGTGTGGGTGATCCCTTTGTAGACACGCACTTCCATCGATTGAGCAGAAGAGCAGACACATTGACCAACGATCAGGGAAACACACCTGCGGCGATGTTTCAGGGACCTCCTCTTTCTCAAACCACAGGTGTGGGAATTAGTATTAAATAAGCCACTTTTTCAATTTTTGGATTTCAATTTTTGGATTGTAATTCTGAACACAACTACATCCCCAATTATGAGGTAGTTCACGCTTAAGCAACTACGTTATTTTAGTTTTGTTGCTTTTATTTTTCCCTCAAAATAATTTCAGTTTGTTTCTCAATGGATTCATACAGCTTATAATTAGATATTAAAAGTGGAAAAAGTACTGAAATTATGATTTTAAGTGACTAAAACCTGTGTACCGTATTTTTTGGACTATGAGAAAATAGGGAAAAAAATTAATGCGTCAAATGAGGGTCCGTCTTACAGTCCGAATTCAGTTTACCAGGGAAAAGCAGTAGCGCTGATGGAGCATGGTCACAGGGGGTGTTCGGTGGTCTGGCGATGATATGACTCCTATCCCTGACTGGTGTGGCAGGTTCTGCAGTGCTCGTGGTGCGAGGGCTCCGCCAACTTTTCTGAAAGCCCAGAGCCGCCGCACATGCATTGCTGTGAAGAGGTGGCCTCCGGGAAATCCCATCCCAGGCTGGTGCGGCAGGATCGTTGGTGCTCAGTGGTGCAGGGGCTCCACTGACATTTTGTGAAAGCCCGGAGCCCAGCACATCACTTCTGCTGCTATGCAGTGTCCTTCTGGAAAATGTCCGCCGGGTCGGCGCATGCGCAGATTGAGATCTCGGCACCAAGATCTCATCTCCCGAGATCTCGGGACGAGATCTCTTTGCCAATATCTCAATCTGTGCATGCGCTGCTTCCGACATCGATTTTCCCAGAGGCCACCCATCACAGCAGTGGAAGTGCGGGAGCTCCAGGCTTTCAGAAAATGTTGGCAGAACCATCGCATCACTGCGCACCTCCAAATACTGCAGCACCAGCCTGGGAAGGGAGTGTGATCATCGCTCTTCAGCGTTGGACCCCTGTAGAATTGCCCAGCTGCCGCCACACTACTTGTAAGTATATTCTGACTATAGGACGCAACCCCATTTCCCACCAAAAATTTTTGGGTAAAAAGTGCATCTTATAGTCCAAAAAATATGTTAGTTTTTTTTATATCCACTCTATTGGCTTGTAAAACATATATTCTAATATCCATCATAAAAAAAAGAATTAACTGAGATTCATCTCTTGGGGCGTTTCCTTTTTCATCTGCATAATGTTCAATCACAATCAAGAAGCGCCATGCAATGCACCCCTCTGCATCTAGCCCAGGCATCAGGGAATAAGCTCTCAATATCTGGAATAGATGCAGAGCAGTGTATGAGACTCTCTGGAGCTTCCATCTCACAGCACTAAGGGTATGTGCACACTTTGCGGTTTCTGCTGCGTTTCCGCAGCGTTTTTGGCTCTGCAGAAACGCAGCAGATTCTGCTGCGTTGTACAGTACCTTTATGTCCTATGGAAATAAAAAAAAGCTGTGCACATGCTGCGTTTTTTTCCGCGCGGTTTTGCTGCGGTTTTCAAAACGCAGCATGTCAATTGTTTGGTGCAGAAACGCTGCAGTTTTACACCTCATCCATTATGAGGTGTAAAACCGCAGGGCAAAACCGCAGAAAAAACGCAGATAAACCGCAGAAAAACCGCAGCACTTTGTCCTGCGGATTTCATGCAGTTTTCTCTACAAAATCCGCAGAGACAAAAAACTATGTGTGCACATACCCTAATAGTCTGGATGCAAAAAAGGAGCGCAGAGCTGTGTGTCATTACATTCACCCCTCTGCATCTATCCCACGTATCAGGGACTAATTTAACGATACCAGGAATAGATGCGGAGCAGTGTTTGTAATACTCTGCTGCTCTCATCTCACCAGACTGATAGTGTGGGAATAGAGGAGGAGAGCAGAGCTGTGTGTCATTACATACACCACTTTTCATCTGTCCTAAACACACAGCTCTGCTCTCCTCCCAACACTTGTAATCACAAATAATACAGCGTGTTATCCTTTTTTACAACACATCCCATCTATGATTGGGTAATGACTTGCAGCGGAAAAAGTAAATACCGCCAGATCTTTGCAGTGGAGAATATATACACATATAATTTATACTGTATATACAATGGAATGTAAAAGTGGACACCTCTGGTCAAAATTACTAGTATTGTGAACAGTTAAGAAAGTTGAAGATGAAATTATCAGTAAAAGGCCTAAAGTTAAAGATGACACTTTTACATGCCACTGTATATTCATCAAAATAAAAACGACATTTTTTTTTTTCATATCTTCAGAGCCAGTGACAATTAATTGTTGCGCCTCACTGTGTTAAAACTAAATGTCTTAATTTCAGCACCAACTGTGTTATTTCCTGAAAAGCCAACATATCTATTTATTGACGAGCTGATGTGAAGTGAGCTGGTAGAAAGTTAATACAAATAAGCGACCCGATACAAACAAACCAAGCAATTTGCATAGAAAACAAATCTTTGTTATTTCTATTGTCGCGTTCTTTCATACCAAAATCCATTGCTTTGATTAGTCGCAACAGAGACCTTGTGCTGCAGGTTTTAATCAGGGGCACAATATTTTCCATGACAGTCCCCTGGGTTGTACTGTAGCACCACCTCAAATATTTCTTTTGAAGTTGTGTGTTCAGGATTTGCTTTGCACTTTGATGTTTCTTTTTGATACAGTATTAGAAGCTGCTGCATAAACAATATCAGGTTACTGTTATAAATAGTCCATCTATTAATGTAGTGCATGGAGTGCCTATGCCGTAACTGTTCTAACACTCCCTTTGATATAGAAAGCATTATCAGTGATTCCCCATCGCAGGAAATACTTTGCCTTTTTCCTTTTGTTGACATAAACTTAGTTAAAAAGACAATAAGAAACAAACAGAAGAAAAAAAAAAATCACATTTAAAATTAGATTATTATTAAGATATGGGTAGCACATGGGTCACATTTCATCACAATTTTGCATGTTAAAGTAAAGGCATGGCCATTATGACATGATTATACAGATTCACGAGATACCTTTAGTGAAGACATTTGCTTCCTGGTTGGTTGTTCTTTAATTCACACTTGAAGTTTGGGTGGAACAACCTTTCGATGCATAGGGGCGGGACAATGATTAGGGTCTACCGGCTATGTCCTGACCCCTCCACTTGCCCCTGCTGTTTTCATCGTTTAAAGCGTTTGACAGCAGCATTTAACTAGTTAATAGCTGCGGGTGGATCACGATTCCACCCGCGGCTATTGAGGACACATGTCAGCTGTTCAAAACAGCTGACATGTCCCCAGAAAGATGTGGGCTCACCGCCGGAGGGAGTCCGACATCAGCATACTATTACGCCCGATGTCGGAAAGGTGTTAAAGGAAAGGACCTGCAAGCTGGAATCTATGCTAGGTAGGCTAAGCAGCACTATTGTACGGACTTGTTACTTTATGTTTTACCTTCTGCCGGACAAAGGTTGTATTTACATTTTATGGTGACGTGTTTCATGAGGATTGCAATAAACCAGGCGGACATTAAATAGAAACCATTTCTGTGTCTAACTCTTTAAGAAGCCAAGTGAGTCGACCTACCACAATATGCATATTGCGCTTTTTATATACAGTTGTGGCCAAAAGTATTGACACCCTTGCAATTCTGTCAGATAATACTCAGCATCTTCCTGAAAATGATTGCAAACACAAATTCTTTGGTATTATTATCTTCATTTAATTTGTCTTAAATGAAAAAAACACAAAAAGAATTGTCCTAAAGCCAAATTGGATACAATTCCACACCAAACATAAAAAAGAGGGTGGACAAAAGTATTGGCACTGTTTGAAAAATCATGTGATGCTTCTCTAATTTGTGTAATTAACAGCACCTGTAACTTACCTGTGGCACCTAACAGGTGTTGGCAATAGCTAAATCACACTTGCAGCCAGTTGACATGGATTAAAGTTGACTCAGCCTCTGTCCTGTGTCCTTGTGTGTACCACATTGAGCATGGAGAAAAGAAAGAAGACCAAAGAACTGTCTGAGGACTTGAGAAACCAAATTGTGAGGAAGCATGAGCAATCTCAAGGCTACAAGTCCATCTCCAAAGACCTGAATGTTCCTGTGTCTACCGTGCTCAGTGTCATCAAGAAGTTTACAGCCCATGGCACTGTGGCTAACCTCCCTAGATGTGGACGGAAAAGAAAAATTGACAAGAGATTTCAACGCAAGATGGTGCGGATGTTGGATAAAGAACCTCGACTAACATCCATACAAGTTCAAGCTGCCCTGCAGTCCGAGGGTACAACAGTGTCAACCCGTACTATCCGTCGGCGTCTGAATGAAAAGGGACTGTATGGTAGGAGACCAAGGAAGACCCCACTTCTTACCCCGAGACATAAAAAAGCCAGGCTGGAGTTTGCCAAAACTTACCTGAAAAAGCCTAAAACGTTTTGGAAGAATGTTCTCTGGTCAGATGAGACAAAAGTAGAGCTTTTTGGGCAAAGACATCAACATAGAGTTTACAGGAGAAAAAAGAGGCATTCAAAGAAAAGAACACGGTCCCTACAGTCAAACATGGCGGAGGTTCCCTGATGTTTTGGGGTTGCTTTGCTGCCTCTGGCACTGGACTGCTTGACCGTGTGCATGGCATTATGAAGTCTGAAGACTACCAACAAATTTTGCAGCATAATGTAGGGCCCAGTGTGAGAAAGCTGGGTCTCCCTCAGAGGTCATGGGTCTTCCAGCAGGACAATGACCCAAAACACACTTCAAAAAGCACTAGAAAATGGTTTGCGAGAAAGCACTGGAGACTTCTAAGGTGGCCAGCAATGAGTCCAGACCTAAATCCCATAGAACACCTGTGGAGAGATCTAAAAATGGCAGTTTGGAGAAGGCACCCTTCAAATATCAGGGACCTGGAGCAATTTGCCAAAGAAGAATGGTCTAAAATTCCAGCAGAGCATTGTAAGAAACTCATTGATGGTTACCGGAAGCGGTTGGTCGCAGTTAGTTTGGCTAAAGGTTGTGCAACCAAGTATTAGGCTGAGGGTGCCAATACTTTTGTCTGGCCCATTTTTGGAGTTTTGTGTGAAATGATCAATGTTTTGCTTTTTGCTTCATTCTCTTTTGTGTTTTTTCATTTAAGACAAATTAAATGAAGATAATAATGCCAAAGAATTTGTGTTTGCAATCATTTTCAGGAAGAACCTGAGTATTATCTGACAAAATTGCAGGGGTGTCAATACTTTTGGCCACAACTGTATACAGTGGCAGGTAAAGGTTTGGGCTCCCTTGGTCAAAATTACTGTTATTGTGAACAGTTAAGTAAGTTGAAGGCAAAAATAAATATTTACAAAAAGGAAAATAGGCCGATGCAAAAGTTTGGGCACCCTGCATCGTTAGTACCTATGAGAAAAGAACTCAGCAAATGAAGGGGTAACATGATTCATATAGTCAGTTAAATAACGTATCGCATATAATCATATTCCTTTGTAGTTCCCCATATAGTGGACAAAAGTAAAGGACTGATCGCTGCATAATAAAAAAAAAAAACAGAGAAAAAAACGATCATCAAGTCCAAGATAGTCAAAATATAAGAATCTTTTATTATTACAAAAAACATATACAGCTGGTACAGGGTGAAGAACACCAAAGTGCTATGTGCAGTTAAAAAACAAGACAAACGGGACACAGGTGTGCTGCCATCAGTAGCAGAAACAATTAGCTTCTATAAATAGAGTCATTAAATACTGCATAGACATATATATACAATTTTATTTATTTTACATATCCCCTCAGTATTAATAGCATATATATCAGAAAGGTAGGTGTAGTATCCACCACGCAGCATTAATTAGCATATAATAACCATGCAGTATTGCAGAGATATAGAGACCCAATACATACCAAATGAAGAGCTGTAATGCCGCGAAGGAGATAATGCCACGGAGGTGGGAGGGTGTCGCAGTGTTTGGCTCAATTAGAGTCTCGCTGGATATGGACCCTTGACACCCTCCACCCCAAAGGTCTGAATGAACAAATTAGTTTTGTTCCCTTTCTCTGACCTATGTGGGCTGTTGAAGTTATTTACATCTTTTGCTGTGACAGTTATTGATTTTATCTTCTTTTATGTATTTTTAATGATAGGTTTAGTCGGTTCCTTTCGCTACCTGGTTGTCGTGTGATATACTGAATGTTGCTTCAACAAGAGGTCACTTGAGGTCACGTCGGATATCCACTGGCTATGCCTATTTTGGCGGATTAATTTCTTAATTTGAAAGAAATTTGGATATAGTATAATAACCTTTTTTACTGTTTGTCAGCCATTGTTATTATGTGAGGTCATCATGGTACTACTACTATCAATTGTGTTTATGTACAAGTTTATTGTGTTTATGTACAAGTATAAATTTAACAGACTAATTAAAGTCTCAAAAACCTTGGTCAAAGTTATCTAAAAAGAATATACATTTTTTTTTTGCCTAAACTACAAAGGAAATGTGTCATCTTTAACTTAAGCACTTTTAGAAATCATTTCCTCTCCAACTTGCTTGACTGTTCACAATAACAGTAATTTTGAGCAGAGGAACCCAAACGTTTACATGCCACTGTGTATATATATATATATATATATATATATATATATATATATATATATATATATATTGTGTGTATCGCTTTCAACAACAAAAAATGCACCCCTAAGCCAACCGAAAGACCCAAATTTATTGCTAACCGCCATTGATTAAAAAAAAAAGACCTGTTAATATCTAGTAATTTGTTATTTAAGAGAGTTTCCAAGCTTCATTCTTCAAATTCATTCCATCCACAAGAAGAAGCAATCATGGAAGGAATTTAGCAAGAGAACGCAGAGTAGGGAAATCCTTACTACTGCTGCCAAGATCTTTTTAAATGCATTTCTACAGGAACTATGTAAATCTGATAAAGCAATGTGTGTCTTCAATATTGTACACAATTACTACTTGTCTTCCAGGCTACATGTGCTATGGTAGACATAGATAGTCAATTTACAACAATATTCCCTTCTACTTATATTTAACACAAAGAGCTAATGGGAATTTTGTGTCAAGAAAAGAATAATATCATCATATTTTTAACACTTACACTTTACAACTTGAAAAAGGAAAATCTCACAAATCTTTCATGTCTGCTGCCATTCACTATAGGAACCAAAGTGTTAGAACACCTATACATTACACCTACTGGAGTTTTTAAGACATCCCAATTTAAAGCAGTAAGCATTAACATACAGTTTTCCCCCCTTTCTGCTAAAACAGCAACCACTCTGCTGGGAAGGAATCTTTTTAGGGATTAGCGAGTAGTGAAATATTCGGACTCGCTATACTCGTAATGAGTAGGTCCTAATACTCGGGTATTCGTAATGAGTAGCAAGTCCAATGCAAGTCCATGGGAAATGCGAATAATTTTCTGCTGGACCCGACAAAGCAGTCTGGGAGCCTGAGGAAAAGGCTAAAATGGGTCCTTGATTGTTTAAAAGCAGGCGGCGAAAAGCTGTGTGTTGATTAACGCCAGAAGAAGCCACCCAGCATCATCAGAAGGGCTTCACAATTATAAAGGTTGGACTACTGTCCTTGTTGTTCCACTGCCACTGCACAATGTGCAGGCATAGTGTCTCCAAAAAATTAGCTCTAGAGGCTGTATCATGGTTGACACAGGAAGGAGGCCTCAAGGGCCAGACAATCATGAAGCTAGGACTTCTAGTGACTGTCAGTCCACAGTCTCCAACATCATGTCCGCTCTCTATCTGAAACTAAACCTCTCCAAAACTGAACTTCTTCTGCTCCCGCCGTCTACTAACCTCCCGCAATCTGACATTTTCCTCTCCGTGGGTGGCACCATAATAACACCCCGGCAGCCGGCGCACTGTCAGAGTGTTATGTTTGACACCAATCTCTTCTTCACATCCCATATACAATCTCTTGCTCGCTCTTGCCGCTTACACTTAAAGAACATCTCTAGAATCCGCCCTTTTGCTCTATTAATTGGCCTTCCTGTTATACGATTTTCCCCTCTCCAGTCTATCCTTAATGCAGCAGCCAGGATCGTCCATCTAGCTAATCGGTATTCAGACATGTCCACTCTTCGCCAGTTGTTACACTGGCTGCCCATTCATTATAGAATCCAATTCAAAGTACTTGTTCTCACACACAAAGCTCTCCACCGTGCGGCTCCCGCTTACATCTCCTCCCTCATTTCTGTCTATCGGCCCCGACCACTGCGCTGTGCAAACGACTTTTGACTAACCTCTGCACTAATCCGTACCTCCCACTCCTAACTCCAAAACTTCTTTCGTACTGCGCCAATCCTCTGGAATGCTCTACCCCAAGAAATTAGGACCATCCACAATTTGCATAGTTTTAGGCGCTCCCTTAAAACACATTTGTTCAGAGCAGCTTATCACGTTCCCTAATGAAAGTCATTTTGTGTGTGTGTGTAGCTGTAATGATCCCCGAGGGTGAACCCACTGGACCGCGGCAATGAACCTCCCCTGGGCGAACGGACCTGGCAGACCACCCCTATACAGGGAGCGTTAGGAGCAGGCCCAGGGGGAACTATTACTGCAGCAGCTGGTACCCAGAGTGAACACAAGAGACATGACAGGTGACTGGGAGCACAGGTGGCAGGACTGGCAGGACAGGAACACAGAGTGTACAGGGATAACACAGGCGACAGGACTGGCAGGACAGGAACCCAGGAACACGGAGTGGAAACACAGGCTGGAGGATACGGAAGAGACACGGAAGCTCGGACTGGAGACACGGGCAGGCAGAGACTAGGAAAGATACAAAATGGAGAACGTAAGTCAGGATGGCAGAGTCGGGAGCAGGAGTTTGCAATGGAGCAGACAGGGAGCACAGGAAGATGTGGGGCCAGAATGACAAGTGAGGCACAAGTGACAATCATGCACCACCAGGGGGAAGAGGTGGCCTGATAAGCAGAGTGCGCAGCGAGACTTCCGGGGCAGAGTCCTTCAAGGTATAGAGCAGGTCGGAAGGAGCGGTCGGCATCACAGGGAGTGGTGTGCGCGTGCGCCGCAAAACCTAGTGCGCGTGCGCACCCGACAGAAGACAGACACTGACGCCGGAGCCAGGGGAAGAACGGGAGTGCACCGGGACGCTGAGGACCAATGAGTATGTCAGGGCATGGGGGGTGGTGGTGTGTCAGGCGGCAGTGTGACAGTACCCCCTCCTTACGCGCCCCCCTCCCAAGACCGAAAGAAATCTTGCCAAGATTCGGGGAGCCTGGATGTTCTCCCGAGGCTCCCAAGATCTCTCCTCAGGGCCAAAACCCTTCCAATCCACCAGGAAAAAGGTCCTCCCTCTTAGGCTTTTCATGGCGAGAATGTCTTTAACCTCAAATACATCATCGGGGGAAATAGGCTGAGGTAAATGAGTAGTAGATGCATGGAACTGGTTGAGGACTACTGGTTTCAGAAGAGAAACATGGAACGAATTGGGTAAGCTTCAACTTGTAGGAGACATCATTGATGCGAGTCAAGACCTCTAAGGGTCCAATATACCGGGGACCCAATTTATGCGAGGGGATCTTTAGGCAGATGAACTTGGAAGATAACCACACTCTATCACCACGATGATATAGAGGTGGGTCTAAGCGCCTCTTGTCTGCGTGTTTTTTCATCCTAACACATGCTTGTTCGAGAGCGGTCTTGGTCTCCTGCCAGATCCTGGAGAACTCCCCAGACAGAAGATCGGCGGCCAGCACACCCGAGACAGGAGGAACTGGTAGGGGTACGCCTGAATGTTGCCCGTAGATGATAAAGAAAGAAGATTTGGAAGAAGATTCGCTCACGTGATTGTTATAAGTGAATTCAGCCCATCGGAGTAAGTCTAACCTGTCGTTCTGGTGGGCGTTAGAGAAATGACAGAGATAATTCACCAAAATCCGTTGGTCTGTGGGTGGTAGGCAGAGGAGAAATCAAGCGTGATGTTCATAAACTTGCAGAGCACTCTCCAGAACCGAGAGGTGAACTGGACTCCCCTGCCCAAAAAGATGTGTTGAGGAAGACCATGGACACGGAAAATATGGTGGATGAAAATTTTCGCCAACTCGGGCGCCGAGGGTAAACCCGGAGAGAGATGAAATGAGCCATCTTGGAGAATCTATCCACGATGACGAAAATGATGGTGCAGACTGAAGACCGAGGTAGATCGGTAATAAAGTCCATAGCAATATGCTGCCAGGGAACCGAAGGGACTGGAAGCGGATGTAGGAGACCTGAAGGTAGCTGCCTGGGAACTTTGTTCTTGGCACAAGACAGACAAGAAGCTATAAAACTTGGAGAAGAGTTGGCCACCAGTAGTAGCGGGACACGAGGATGAGTCTTTTTGAACCCAACATGACCTGCAAGTTTGGAGGCAAGTCCCCAGCGCAAGACTCGTCTCCTGTTATTCTCTGGAATGAAAGTCTTACTCGGAGGTAGAGAAGACAGACTGAGGGATGCCAACCTGATGAGCTTGGAAGGGTTTCATGATGTGTGTGGGCTCTTCCTCTGTATCGCTGGCAAGAAAGTATTTAGACAATGCATCATCCTTGAGATTCTTACTACACGGACGGAAGTGAAGCTCAAAATCGAAACGGGCAATGAATAGGGACCACCTAGCTTGCCGGGGATTAAGCCTTTGTGCCAATCGGATGTATGCCAAATTTTTATGGTCCGTGTAAATCTTAAAAGGACCTACAGCTTCCTCCAATAAGTCCTCCACTCTTCTATCGCCAGTTTGATGGCCAATAGCTCCCTGTCACCAATGGAATAGTTCCATTCCGAGGTGGAGAATGACTTTAAGAAGAAACCACAGGTGACAAGCCGACCAGAAGAAGACCTCTGGGAAAGTACTGCTTTGGCCCCGATGGCAGAGGCATCCACCTCCAAAATAAAAGGTTTGTTGGCCTCCGGGAGATGGAGGACGGGAGCCGAGGCAAAGGCTTGTTTCAGGGTAAGGAAGGCGCCTTAGGCCTCCAAGGACCAAACGTGGGGGTTGGCCCCCTTGCGAATCAGAGAGGAGATGGGACCAGTCAACGAAGAAAAGTGAGGGATAAACTGCCGGTAGTAATTTGCGAACCCGAGAAATTGCTGAATTGCCTTGACTCCATGAGGATGTGGCCATTTAAGCATGGCAGACACCTTCTCCAGGTCCATGCATAAGCCAGAGTCAGAGATGATGTACCCCAGGAACTGGAGAGATGTCTGTTCAAAGGTGCACTTCTGGAGCTTAGCGTACAGGTGATTCTCCCTCAGGTGCAGCAAAACCTGATGGACGTTCTTTCTACGGGTAGACAAATCCGGAGAAAAGATGAGAATATCGTCCAGGTACACCACCACACAAGAGTACAGAAGATCTCGGAAAATATTGTTCACAAATTCCTGGAATACTGCGGGAGCATTGCACAAGCCGAATGGCATGACTAAATATTCATAATGACCATATATGGTGCTAAAAGCGGTCTTCCACTCGTCTCCAGGGCGAATACGGATGAGATTGTAGGCTCCACAGAGATCTAGTTTAGTGAAGATTCGTGCTCCCCGCAGCCGGTCAAACAGCTCTGGAATGAGAGGGAGTGGGTACTTGTTCTTGATTGTGATATCATTGAGACCCCGGTAGTCGATGCAGGGATGAAAAGATCCGTCCTTCTTGACGAAGAAGAAACCTGCGCTTGCGGGTGAAGAAGACTTCTGGATAAAGCCTCTGGCCAGATTTTCCTGGATGTAGTCAGTCATGGCTTGAGACTCAAGAGGATTCAATGGATAAATTCGGCCACGGGGCGGAGTAGAGCCTGGAACGAGATCGATTGGGCCGTCATAGGGAAGATGCGGGGGCAGGCTCTCTGCCTCTTGTTGAAAACATCAGCTAAGGACCAGTAGGCCGTGGGCAAATCTGCAGGCATCGTAGAAGGCCAAGAAGATGTGACTAGCTGAACAGGAAGCAGGCACCTAGACTGGCCGGTTTGACCCCAATGTAGAATGTCACCAGATCGCCAATCGAGGACGGGTTCGTGAATTCTTAACCAAGGAAGACCTAAGAGGAGCATATGGGATAACGAGGGCAATACAAAGAAAGCTATCTTCTCCCGATGCAGGGCTCTGATCTGTAACTCCACCTCCTCGGTGACCAGGGTAACGGTCTCCCGCAGGGGAGCGCCGTCGACCAAAGCTAGCCGCTGAGGAATTCAAAACCTTTTGACCGTCTCAAGCTGGATGAAGTTCCCCGCTGCTCCGGAATCTATATAGGCCACCTCAGAGAAGCGACTAGACCCTAGAGTCAATAAAACAGAGATGGTCAAGGGTAGAGAGGTATCACTAACACCTAGGGAGGCCTCTCTTACCTTTCCTAGGTGGAGGCCTTTCCCGGCCTCACCGGACAGGAGCGCAGAAGATGGGAGGAGCTGCCACAATAAAGGCAGAGACCCTGGGCGAGCCTCTCTTGGTGGCGCTGCTCTGCTGGCTTGAGACAATCCACCTGCATAGGTTCTGATACCGAGGTGGCAGAGGTAGAGGTGAATCGCGAGCTGGGAGGACTGTGTGTCACTGGAGAAAAACAGGAAAGTCTTCTCTCCCTGGTGGCCTTGCAGGAGTGCTCCTGGAAGCGTAAGTTAACGCGAGTCGCCAGAGAAATGAGATCCTCCAAGGACATTGGTGTGTCACGGCCTGCCAGCTCGTCCTTAATTCGCTCAGATAAACCCCAAAATGCTCCCACCAAGGCCTCATTGTTCCATCGCAGCTCGGAGGACAAGGTGCGGAACTGAATAGCATACTGGCCAACAGAGAGAGTGCCCTGGCGAAGACTAAAAAGGGAATCGGTGGTAGAGGCCAGGCGTCCGGGCTCGTCAAAGACCATTACGAAAGGTCTCCAGAAAGGTGGAGAGCTAAGAGACCAAAGGATCGTCTCTCTCCCAGAAAGGGTTCACCCAGGCCAATGCTTTGCCCTCCAAGTGGGACACTACAAAAGCCACCTTTGCTTGGTCAGTGGGGTACTGTTGCGGCAACAATTCAAAGTGCAATTGGCACTGGTTTAGGAATCCCCGGCAAAATCTGGGATCTCCGCCATACCGCGGAGGTTTAGCTAAACGGGGTGGTGGGTGTGGAACCGAGGCCTGAACAGGGGCAGAAGTGGCAGACTGGAGAGAGAGAAGTCGGTTATCCACCGAGGCCATATAATTTAGGATATGGGCCTGGGTATCGCGTTGTTGGGCGAGCTCCTGCTGGAGACTGGCCAGCTGTGACGCATTCCCAGGGTCAGAGGGCTGTAATGCCGACAACCGGGACTCCATGGTCTTTAGAAAGGCCATGATCCGGGTCTGATTTTCACATAGCTAGTTCCTCTTGGTCAGAACCTGAGGTACCTGCAGGGTCCATGGCCTGATCGTGCTGTAATGATCCCCAAGAGTGAACCCACTGGACCGCAGCAAAGAACCTCCCCTGGGCAAGCGGACCTGGTGGACCACCCCCTATACAGGGAGTGTTAGGGACAGGCCCAGGGGGAACTATTACCGTGGCAGCTGGTAACCAGAGCCAACACAGGAGACACGACAGGTGACTGGGAGCACAGGTGGCAGGACTGGCAGAACAGGAACCCAGGAACACGGAGTGGACAGGGCTGACACAGGCAGCAGGACTGGCAGGACAGGAACCCAGGAACACGGAATGGAAACACAGGCTGGAGGACACGGAAGAGACACGGAAGCTCAGACTGGAGACACGGGCAGGTGGAGACTAGGAAAGACACAAAATGGAGAACGTAAGTCAGGATGGCAGAGTCGGGAGCAGGGGTTTGCAATGGAGCAGACAGGGAGCGCAGGAAGACATGGGGCCAGAATCACAAGTGAGGCACAAGTGATGATCAAGCACCTCACAAATGTCAGCGATCCACACCCTCTACAGTTGTTATGTGTCTTAGGTGAGTCGCAGTCTGACGGGCATGTTTAAGCTGGTATTCAGCAAGTGTCCTCTGCTGCTCACTAATCCTTGACAATATATGATATGTTGAGTTCCACTGTTTGGGCAGGTCGCAAATGAGTCGGTGATTTGGCAAATTAAATTGCTTTTGAAGCACTGCAAGATAGTCAACAGCGGTAGATGAATGGCAGAAATGAGCACAAATACGGCACACCTTCTCAAGTAGGTATGGCAAATCAGGGTATGTTTTGATAAATTTCTGAACCACTAGGTTCAGCATGTGAGCCATGCATGGCATGTGTACCAGCTTCCCGAACTTTAAAGCCGCCGCCAGGTTCCACCCATTATCTCAGACAACCAGACCGGGTTCGAGTTGTAGTGGCGAGAGCTACTGATTGGTCTGTTGTTTTATTCCTTGCCACAGCTCTGCTGCAGTGTGTGGTGTTTGACCTAAACAGATCAGCTTCAGCAGAACGTGTTGCTGCTTTGCTGATGCGCTGCTGCACAGCTCCCAAGTTGGGAGTGATGTGGAGGGTAATTCAGCATAGGATGAGGAGGTGGAGGAGGAAGAGGGGAGACAGGACGTATATGATGAGGTGGAAACCGTGATTGAGGTTGGACCTGCTATTCGTGGCATGGGTAGGATATGCGATGTTCCATTTTGCAACTTTGTCCCACCCTCCACCAGGTTCAACTAGTGTGCTGTGACAGAAATGTATCGTCCCTGTGCCTATCTACTTGTCCACGTGTCTGTTGTTAGGTGGACCTTCCCGGTTACAGCGTGGGTGAGAGCATGCTTTAGATTCTTTAACACGTGCTAGTGTAACGCGGGGACGGCACACCAGAAAAAATAGTGCCGGTTGGGAACAGAGTATCGTGGGGCAGCCACAGCCAAGAGATCACGGAAAGACTGTGTCCCCACAAGCCTAAATGGCAACATCTCCAAGGCTAGCAACTTGGCAATGTGCGCTTGGCACGCCTCATAGGGCTGTGGGGTACTCGGTACCGGGCCGGTCCTTCAGGGAATGTCACGGCAGCAATGACCCGCTCTGTGGCCCTGGGTGTTGTGAGTTAATTTTTCCCTTCACCATTGAGGTCTGATGAACTCACTCCTCTGGTGAAGGAAGGTAGTGAGACTGATTACCAAACACCTGGGCAGCTAGATGATAACTGGGTGGCTGGAATTGAGGACTGGATATAAGGCTGCCGACGCCCTTCTTCCTGGCTGGTGATTTTCCTGCTGGATTCTTGGAGACCAGTCTGATTCCTGCATCTCAAAGCTAAGTTTTTCTGCTCTGCTTTGTACTCTTCAGTTTTGTTTTTGTTTTGCCTTGTTTTTTGGGAGTTCTGCCATCCCCGGCCGGGGGTGAGCTGAATTCCATTTTTGTCTCTGATCTGTTGATCTTTTGCTCTGTCTTCAGAATATACCTGAGTGCTGATATAGTCTTTTGAAGCCTAGCAACTTCAGGGCCTGTTTTTCCTATCAGTCAGTTGGCTCATTTTGATAGGGTTTTTGCGGATGGCAGACAGCAGCTTTCCTATCCTGTCCTATGTAGTTAGCTTGGGCCCCATCATTTGCTCAACCTATCTTTCTATCTGTGTTAGTGTTTTCATCTTGCTTCACCGTCATTATATGTTGGGGGCTGCCTATTGCTTTGGGGTCTGCTCTGGGGCAGTTTAGTTTTTCCCCTTTCTGTCTTTAGGCTATGTAGCTCTCCGGCTGTGATCGAGGGGTCTAGGGCACCGTAGGAACCCCCCACGGCTACTGCTAGTTGTTGTGGATAGGTTCAGGGGTCTGCAATCCGATAGCTGCCAACCTCTCTGGTTTTTCTGGACTTAGCTGGTATTTTGTTTTTTTCCTCCTTCGGTGACTCATCATAACACCTGGGCTTCCATTAAAATAAATGAGGAGTAAAGTTTATAGGGCTTAATTTGTGGCAACCCCCTTGGTGTTCGGCAATAAGGGGATGGCCGATGCTGCCTAAGGAGACCGCTGGGGCCATTGGTGATGCAGCAGAGTTGTTAGAGCTCTCCACGGGTAGAGCTAGGCCCCAGGGCAATTATAGTTCTTATAAAGGATAGTGACGTTGGGGTGCAGGACTGAGGGAATAATGAATAACTGCAGACACATGAACTGTAGTTTCCTTTACCTTCACTTGATGGTTTGGAATGCAGACTGGAGCACTGCTAACAGATGGAAATGGAGTTCTGGACAGCCTGGAAGTAATTTAGGGTCCCCTAAGTCTGATAGAGTTGGAGGCCTCCTTGCTGCGCTGTCCTCTGAGGTCCTTGCTGTTTAAAGTTATGCTCAAGCCTCTGTTCCTTATTGTCCTAGTGTGTGCCTGTATGGCAGCCAGCTTGAGCCTATTGCAGGTGTCGCTCCTTTGTGGCGGCTCCTGGCTCTGATATGCTGCTGTGCCATGAGTGTTTGATGGTCCAAGGGACCTGTAGTTCCCTGGCCTCCGGATTTAGCTGCTTGGACTGTTGTACCCATGCAGCCACGGACTCTGGCGTGCGGTTTTAGCACTCTGTGCTGGGGTGAGCTTAGTAACAGCTCCACTCCCCAGCTTTTCCTAGACTTCTCTCTTCCTCTATAATTCTTCTCTGACTCAGACTGCAACTCTAGTCTGGGGATGAGCTCCTCACTCTTCCAGTCCCCACCACTGACTGCTTAACCCCGCCTCCAGGCCAGAACTAATAGGGAAGCTCCCCTAAAATGAGGTTTTGAGCTCCCCCTTCTGGTCTGGAGTCAGGAAAAACATTGAATGCTGATGTTGCCTAACCAGGGAACTCCACCTTGCTTCCAGGCATGACATCACCCCCTGTAAGGGAGGCAATGCCACTGTGGCAACCGGACTCCTGTGGTGCCACATTATACACATATACACATTACACACACATTTATTTACAAACAATACACATACAATAATTTTCTTTTATGGAGATAGCTGTTTTGTCCATTCTTAGTAATAGAAAGTCAGCAACTCTGCATCTGTTTTAATGGGTAAGGTGTATATCTCAACTTACAACTGTCAGCAGGAAAATTCTGACTGTTGTAACTTAACACAATGGGAGAGAAAAAAGTATCAAGAGGTTCATTTATTAATTACTTTAACTTCACATTCTAAAATTCACTCAGAATAAAAAATGTTTTTAAATCTGAAAACTCATTACTGACCTCAAAATACTTAAATTGAGTACTAAATTGAAGATTAATAAATCCTGCAGTTAATGTGGGAACAGTGAAAGTATTTTTTAGAAACATTCCCAGTGATAAATGCATGGCTCATACAGTATGTCTAATACAGGAACTGAATGTAGCAATGCTTTATTAACACATCTTTAACATTCCACATACAGCACTAAATCTCATACCCATCCTTGCAACATATTCTACCAACAGCTGTTTTGCCCAGTTGGCGTATAAAAGTGTAGATCAACTAGCATCCACCCTAGAATGGATTAGCAAAACACCGCAAAGGGTAAAAGGTTGTGTAAAAGCATATGCAATCTATATTCTGAGGATCAAGCTAAGCAATATCGACCTTTTAAAATGCAGGAAAACTGCTAATGGCTAGAGAGGTGATGGAACTTTGTGTAAATCCTTGTTTGAGCACAATAGATGATGTCCATTCAAGATGACAGATTATTTAAAATTTAAATTTTCAATTGATTATTTGCTTTTTATTCTTATTACTTTTTTGTTCTCTGCTGGGTTTTTTTTTGGAGCATTGGACTTAAGCAATATTTACCTACAGTATTTTAATAGTTGTGACACAGTCACTGATAAAGTGCTGGAGGGGAGATATGTGTCACTATGCTTAAGGGCGTCAGTGATATAAAACCAGGCCCGGATTGGCAATATAACCAACCGGGCATTTTCCCGCTGGGCCGCTGTCATGTGGGCCGCGGGCGGCAGCGCCCGATCATCTGGCCGCTTGCCAGCTGCTGTGGCCACTGTTGCTCCTGCCGCCGGCCCTCTGCGGGCATGGCGGTGATAGTTTCAAGTTCCTCCCGCACTGCAGGGAGATAAACCCCCCACGCACCCCATCCTCGCCTTAGCATGAGACCCCCTCCCCCCCGCAGCCACTCACAGCGTCGCACTCGCTTGCCTGCTCGCTCTGTTCGCAGGACCTGTGATGAGGTCACAGGAGGGGAGGAGTCAGGGGGTCACATGATCAGGAGCCTTTGTCCAGACCCCCGATCATGTCACCCCTGACTCCGCCCCTCCTGTGACCTCATCACAGGTCCTGTGCGCTCAGCCTTGCCTCTACCGTCTGCAAGACTCTGCTTTGCTGTTGTCATGGTCCTGGTTGAGGTAAGTATGTGTGGGGTCAGGATTTACAGTGTGGATGTAGCAGAGCTGTGTGTGTATGAGGTGTACGGAGCGGAGCCGTGTGTGTACGAGGTGTACGGAGCGGAGCCGTGTGTGTACGAGGTGTACGGAGAGGAGCCGCATGTGTACGGAGAGGAGCCGCGTGTGTACGATGTGTACGGAGAGGAGCCGCGTGTGTACGATGTGTACGGAGAGGAGCCGCGTGTGTACGATGTGTACGGAGAGGAGCCGCGTGTGTACGATGTGTACGGAGAGGAGCCGCGTGTGTACGATGTGTACGGAGAGGAGCCGCGTGTGTACGATGTGTACGGAGAGGAGCCGCGTGTGTACGATGTGTACGGAGCGGAGCCGCGTGTGTACGATGTGTACGGAGCGGAGCCGCGTGTGTACGATGTGTACGGAGCGGAGCCGCGTGTGTACGATGTGTACGGAGCGGAGCCGCGTGTGTGCAAGGTGTACGGAGCGGAGCCGCGTGTGTGCGAGGTGTACGGAGCGGAGCCGCGTGTGTATGGAGTGGAGCCATATGTGTACGGGATGTACGGAGCGGAGCCAAGTGTGTACAAAGCATACAAAACGTGCTTTTCCCACGGACACAGGAGTACACGGCGGAGCCCCGAGGAGCATTTTAAAACACACACATGACATTCCACCTGAAGTGATGTGCTGGAAGCTGACCGGAAATGAGATAATTTCTTGAGGAGATTGTGACGGAACCAGGAATGCTTCAGATCCATCACCGTGTCCTCCTCCGACAGCGCAGACAGCAGGATCGCCTTGGAATTGGGGATGCCGGCCATGTGAGCGGATCATGATAGGTCCTGCACCGGGAGGCTCAGGTGGGCACTACAATGGGAGCCGGGCTGCTATAGTATCTTTGTAGAATCTTTCTTTATTTCTTTCTCTCTTTTTCTTTCTCTCTCTGTTCTTTCTTTCTCTCTCTGTTCTTTCTTCCCCTCTTTCTTTCTTTCTTTCTTTCTTTTTCTTTCCTCTCTTTCTCTCTGTTCTTTCTTTCTTTTCTTTACTTCTTTCTTTCTCTCTCTGTTCTTTCTCTGTCTCTCTCTGTTCTTTCTTTCTTTCCCCTCTTTCTTTCTCTCTCTGTTCTTTCTCTGTCTCTCACTGTTCTTTCTTTGTCTCTCACTGTTCTTTCTTTCTTTCCCCTTTCTTTCTCGCTCTCTCTGTTTTCTTTTTTCTCTCTCTCTGTTTTCTCTCTTCCTTAGTGCCAGTCAGTGTGCCCATAATGCCAGCCACTGTGCCCTCAGTACCAGTCAGTGTGATCAGCAGTGCTAAATGGGTGTGGTTGGGCGTGGAGATGGGTGTGACTAGTTGTTAAATGGGTGTGGCTGGGCGTGGCAAAAATTTGCAGTCTTTGTCCATCTTTCCCTTCTTCAAAAGTTGGCCATGATAGGGGCAGCTATGACCAGGGGGTCTGGTTGCCCAATAGAGAGCAGTTCTGCCAGGAATTCTGTAATCATGCATACAAAAGGGGACAGAGATTTGGGAGGAGTACTGTACCTAAAAGCAATAAATAGGACTGAGCTGAAATACTGGGCACAGCTGTGACTACATGTTATATAGTCGTGTTAATCTCCGCTCACTTCTTGTAACCTACAAGTGTACAAAGATATTATATAGTCACCATGTGACTAGTGGGCCTGTGTAACTTCAAATGCCAGGGCTGAATTTTAGTCCCAGTCCGGCCCTGTATAAAACCCAGAGTGTTATGTCCTCCAGCTCACTAAGTGCTGTGAGGGGTTAACCTAATATATAATGGATTGGCTTTTGTGTAGACATTCACAGTGCTGGTGGGAGGATGTCCACCTTATCTCCACCCCAGGGTGTGGTCTGGGGCGTAAATAGCTGGGCTCCAGAGGTAGTCTTGGTTCGGCAGGTCTGGAGAGAGGATCTCCAGTGGTTTGTGTCTTGAGGAGGAAAAATTGAAGTTGTGTTGCTCCCTGCAAATGTATAGACTGTCTACAGCATTTTTGTTTTCTTTGTTGTTTTCCTGTTTTGCCTGAAGGGCTGTGTTTTACTTTCCACTTCTTGTTGGTTTATGTCTCCATATAATAAACTAACCAAAGAATTTAAAGAGACGGTGTTCCTTTTTTTCTACTTCCGTGTGCCGCTGATTGAGTTGAACTACCACATAGTAAACTGACACACGGATATGTATCAGCTATACCTTCCAGAGCACAATTCTGGGATCCTCTCTCTGCTGTGGCAGTTGGAAGAATGTGTCAAGTGGGGTACCACAGGGCTCTGTCCTGGGCCCTGTATTGTTCAACATCTTTATCAACGATTTAGATGAAGGAATTGAGGGTAAACTGATTAAATTTGCTGATGACACAAAGCTAGGAGGGATAGCTAATACCAGAGAAGAGAGAGAGAGGATTCAAAAAGATTTAAATAAACTGGAGAAGTGGGCAGCAACTAACAGAATGGTTTTTATCAGGGAGAAATGCAAAGTACTACATCTGGGCAATAAAAATGAAAAAAGCAGATATAGAATGGGAGGAATAGGGCTAAGTGACAGCACATGTGAAAAAGACTTGGGTATACTAATAGATCACAGACTGAATATGAGTCAACAGTGTGATGCAGCAGCAAAAAAGGCAAATGCAATTCTAGGATGTATTAACAGAAGCATACAGTCTAGATCACGTGAAGTCATTATTTCCCTCTACTCCTCTTTGGTCAGACCTCATCTGGAATATTGTGTCCAGTTTTGGGCACCACATTTTAAAAAAGACATCAACAAACTGGAGCAAGTTCAGAAAAGAGCGACCAGAATGGTGACCGGTCTGCAAACCCTGTCTTATGAGGAAAGGTTGCAGGATTTGGGAATGTTTAGTTTGCAAAAGAGAAGACTGAGAGGAGACTTAATAGCTGTCTACAAATATCTAAAGGGCTGTCACATTGTAGAAGGATCAACTTTATTCTCATTTGCACAAGGAAAGACTAGAAGCAATGGGATGAAACTGAATGGGAGGAGACACAGATTAGATATTAGAAAAAACTTTTTGACAGTTAGAGTGATCAATGAGTGGAACAGGCTGCCACGAGAAGTGGTGAGTTCTCCTTCAATGGAAGTCTTCAAACAGAGGCTGAACAGACATCTGACTGGGATGATTTAGCGAATCCTGCTTTGAGCAGGGGGTTGGACCAGATGGCCCAGGAGGTCCCTTCCAACTCTATGATTCTATGATTCTATGATTCTAAATGTCATATCACAATATACTAGAAATGCAGCTGCAGACTTATGTAAACAGGTAAGTGGATGGAATAGCGCAGAGGAAGAGTACTCAATAGTAACTTAACCTACAGATATCAAATTAATTACCTCGGATATATGTAGTGCTTAGAGCACAATATCAAAGGGTAAAAAACAAGGGAAATACAGTAAATTTTGATACAATGAGAATACAGAAATTCGGCTACACTCGGTATTAACACAATTCTATTCACACCACTTTTGGTTTGCAGTTAATGTTATGATAGTGTAGTAACTCCCTTGGGAAAATAGATAACACACTAAAAATTGAAACTGACTCTGCCAGTTCATGTACAGACTAGAGATCCTGACCCTAGGGTCCCTAATGGTTCCTGCGTGAGCTGAGATAGCTGTAACCACAGAGTAGACAATGGCAACTCGGACCTATGCTGCCTCAAAGGCCGTCAAGTGATTCTTGTTTCTCCTAAAGAACTGAAGGTCAGAGCAGAGTTTATCTACAGAAGGGAAAGTGCGCTGAAATAGAAAGAGATCCCAGAGTGATTAAAACAAACTATAAAATACAGAATAAAGGTAAGCACTGATTAAGTAAATGCCACCTACTTGCTAAAAAGAAACAGAAGATAGGTGCAGGGTAAAGAACATTAACAGCAGAGAGATAAGCACTAGCTGGTCTTTCAGTGACTTGTAAGGGTGTGACAGACACTGTCATGCTCCTGCCCCTGAAGACAACAAATTGTGTAAAGTGAATTGTGTCATACATTTTTGTACATATATTGTGTTATATGAAGTGTGAACTATGTCATGCAGCTTTAGGAATGTAATGTGTAGTAATGCATAATGGGCAGACAGAGTAAAGAGACAATGATTAGTCTGAGGGGCCAATAAAAGGGAACCACTTACAAAAAACTAAATAACTAAAATGTTTCTATACAAATGCACAAAGCATGGGCAACAAACAAGGAGAATGGGAATTACCAATGCAGGAAAAGAAATATGATGTCATTGGAATCACTGAAAATTGGTGGGACGATACACATGTTTGGAATACAAGGCTAGAAGATACAATTTATATGCAAGAAATAGACTTGATAAACTAGGAGCAGGTGTCGCAATGTATGTTAGAAAAGCGTATATCTGTGCAGGGATTGAAGCTTCAGAGACTGGGAGTTCTGTGGTAACTGTTTGGGTAAGAATACAAAAGAAAAAAAATGGAAAGGATGCCGTTGTAAGCATTTACTCCAGGCCCCCTGTGCAACCTGAAGATATGGATGAACTCTTTATGCATCAAATGGCCAGGTTCTCCACAAAATGTGACATAGTGGTCATGGGAGATTTCAACTATCCAGACATTTGTTGGGAATCTCTCTCAGGCAAAACTAAGAGGTCAAGAAAATTCTTATCCTCTCTTGCTGACAAGATAGGATAGTCATTATGTGTGGGGATTTGATTTTTATATTTGTGTCTATTTTAAACTTATAGATTCAATGTTAAGTTTTATTTTTTATATCCTTTTTTGCTGGTTATACATGCAAAAAAAAAAGAAAGAAATGTTTATCAAATGGAAAGAGGGAGGCATATCTAAAGAAGAATATAATGCAGTCTGCAGAAGCTGCTGGGCACGAATCAGATTTAGCTAAAACTGACAATGAATTAAGGCTTGCAAGAGACGTCAAAAGCAATAAAAAAGGATTTTGGGATATGTTAAAAGTAAAAATTAGTCAAAGATGCTATAGGTTTTTTGCAGGATGAAAATGATGAAATGGTAAGACAGGATGTTGAGAAGGCCAAACTTTTAAACTCCTACTTTGCATCTGTTTTCTCTCAGAAAGGAAATGTAACATCAACTGTTCTTCACTGTCCTATTAAAGGAATAGAAGAATACAGGATACCTATAAACAGAAAGATCGTGAGGAAACACTTAGCCAACATAAATGAATTCAAGTCTACAGGTCCAGATGATTTACAACCCAGGGTACTGAAGGAGATAGCAGAAGAAATTTTTGAACCGCTCTCCACAATCTTTGAAAATTATTGGAGAACAGGAGAAGTCCCAGAAGACTGGAGAAGAGCAAATATTGTTCCTATCTTCAAAAAGGGGAAGAAGGAGGAGCCAGAGAATTATAGGCCGGTGAGTCTGACTTCTATATGAGGAAAGATCTTTGAACAAATTTTTAAACAACATGTATGTAAGCAACTGGATAAGAATGATGAAGTGATTAACCAGAGTCAGCATGGGTTTGTAACTAATAAGTTATATCAGACTAACTTAATTTCCTTCTATGACACAATCAGTGACTGGGTGGATCAGAGAAATGCTGTAGATATAGTATATCTTGACTTCAGCAAGGCATTTGACAAAGTATCTTACATAATCCTTATAGGCAAAATGACTAAGTATGGAATGGACAATGCAACTGTTATGTGGATTTATAACTGGCTTAGTGATTGGACCCAAAGAGTGGTCGTAAATAGCTGCACTTCCAGTTGAAAGAATGTCTCAAATGGGGTGCCACAGGGCTCCGTCCTGGGCCCTTTATTGTTCAACATCTTTATCAATGATTTAGATGAAGGAATTGAGGGTAAAATATTAAATTTGCTGATGACACAAAGTTGGGAGGGGTAGCTAATACTAGAGAAGAGAGAGAGGATTCAAAAAGATATAAATAAACTGGAGCAGTGGGCAGCAACTAAAAGAATGGCTTTTAACAGGGAAAAATGTAAAGTACTACTTCTGGGCAATAAAAATGAAAATACCATATACAGATTGGGAGGAATAGAGCTGAGTAACAGCACGTATGAAAAAGACTTGGGTATACTAATAGATCACAGACTGAATATGAGTCAACAGTTTGATGCAGCAGCAAAAAAGGCAAATGCAATTCTAGGATGTATTACCAGAAGCATACAGTCTAGATCACGCAAAGTTATTATTGCCCTCTACTCCTTTTTGGTCAGACCTCATCTGGAATACTGTGTCCAGTTTTGGGCACCATATTTCAAAAAAGACATCAACAAACTGGAACAAGTTCAGAGAAGATCAGAGAAGTTCAGAGAAGAGCAACCAGAATAGTGACCGGTCTGCAAACCATGTCCTATGAGGAATGGTTATAGGATTTGGGAATGTTAAGATTGCAAAAGAGAAGACTGAGAGGTGACTTAATAGCTGTCTACAAATATCTCAAGGGCTGTCACATTGTAGAAGGATCACCTTTATTCTCATTTGCACAAGGAAAGACTTGAAGCAATGGGATGAAACTGAAAGGGAGAAGATACAGATTAGATATTAGAAAAAACTTTTTGACAGTTAGGGTGATCAATGAGTGGAACAGGTTGCCACGAGAGGTGGTGAGTTCTCCTTCAATGGAAGTCTTCAAATAGAGGCTGGACAGACATCTGAATCCTGCTTTGAGCAGGGGGTTGGACCAGATGACCCAGGACTTCCCTTACAACTCTACCATTCTATAATTCTATGATTCTATTTCCTTGTTTAGTCACTTAGTGAGAGAGTTCATTGGTAACAGTGACAAAGTAAAGTTCAAAAAGCAGTGCGCCTACAACGAGGAGTACATTTGATATTGGGTGGTATGAGACCTTACAAGAATTCCTGCAGTCATTCCTGCAACATCTGGAGCCTACAGCTCAATGCACATTCTGTGGAGAAGTACCTTAACCCCTTCATGACCAAGCCTATTTTGACCTTAATGACCAGGCCATTTTTTGCAATTCTGACCAGTGTCCCTTTATGAGGTAATAACTCAGGAACGCTTCAACGGATCCTAGCGATTCTGAGTTTGTTTTTTTGTGACATATTGAGCTTCATGTTAATGGTAAATTTAGGTCGATAATTTTTGTGTTTATTTGTGAAAAAATCAGAAATTTGGCAAAATTTAGAAAATTTCGCAATTTTCAAATTTTGAATTTTTATTCTGTTAAACCAGTGAGTTATGTGACACAAAGTGGTTACTAAATAACATTTCCCACATGTCTACTTTACATCAGCACAATTTTGGAAACAAATTTTTTTTTTGTTAGGAAGTTATAAGGGTTAAAAGTTTACCAGTGATTTCTCATTTTTACACCAAAATTTACAGAAATCATTTTTTTAAGGGACCACCTCACATTTGAAGTCACTTTGAGGGGTCTATATGGCAGAAAATACCCAAAGTGACACTATTCTAAAAACTGCACCCATCAAGCTACTCAAAACTACATTCAAGAAGATTATTAACCCTTCAGGTGTTTCACAGGAACTAAAGAAACATGGAAAGAAAAAATGGACATTTTAATTTTTCCAACAAAAATTTTCTTTTAGCATCCATTTTTAAATTTTCACATGGGCAACAAGATAAAATGGATCCTAAAATTTGTTGGGCAATTTCTCCTGAGTACACCGATACCTCATATGTGGTCATAAACCACTGTTTGGGTACATGGCAGGGCTCAGAAGGGAAGGAGCGCCATTTGACTTTTTGAATGGAAAACATGCTGGAATATTTAGCGGTTGCCATGTCGCGTTTGGAGAACCTCTGTGTGCCTAAACATTGGAGCTCCCCCACAAGTGACCCCATTTTGGAAACTAGACTCCCCAAGGAACTTATCTTCATGCATAGTGATTAGTTCGAATCCCCAGGTGCTTCACAAATTGATCGGTAAAAAAAAAAGTACTTTTTTTCACAAAAATTTTCTTTTAGCCTCAGTTTTTTCATTTTCACATGGGCAACAGGATAAAATGGATCGTAAAATCGTTATCTGACACCATGTCACGTTTGGAGAGCCCCAGTGTGCCTAAACAGTGAAAAAACCCCACAAGTGACACCAATTTGGAAACTAGACCCTTATGGAACTTATCTAGATGTGTAGTGAGCACTTTGAACCCCCAAGTGCTTCACAGAAGATTATAACACAAAGCAGGGAAAATAAAAAATCATTTTTTTTCCTCAAAAATTATATTTTAGCAAGCTAATTTTTATTTTCCCAAGCGAAACAGAATAAATTGGATCACAAAAGTTGTTGTCCAGTTTGTCCTGAGTACGCTGGTACCCAATATGTGGGGGGGAACCACTGTTTGGGCGCACGGCAAGGCTCAGAAGGGAAGGAGAACCACTTGACTCTTTGAAATGAAAATTACCTCTAATCGTTAGCGGACACCATGTCATTTTTGGAGAGCCCCTGTGTGCCTAAACATTGGAGCACCCCCCACAAATGACCACATTTTGGAAACTAGACCCCCAAGGAACTTATCTAGATGCATAGTTAGCACTTTGAACCCCCAAGTGCTTCTCAAAAGTTTATAACGCAGTGCCGTGAAAATAAAAAAATTTTTTTTTTTCCTCAAAAAATTATTTTTTAGTGCGCAATTTTTTATTTTCACAAGGGTACCAGGAGAAACTAGACCCCAAAAGTTGTTGTCCAGTTTGTCCTGAGTTCGCTGGTACCCCATATGTGGGTGGAGACCACTGTTTGGGCACACGTCGGGGCTCGGAAGAGAAGTAGTGACATTTTGAAATGCTGACTTTGATGGAATGGTCATTTTGGAAACTAGACCCCCCAAGGAACTTATCGAGATGTGTGGCGAGCACCTTGAACCCCCAAGTGCTTCACAGAAGTTTATAATGCAGAGCCGTGAAAATAAAAAAATCATTTTTGTTCCTCAAAGAAAATGATTTTTAGCCAGCAATTTTTTTTCCACAAGGGTAACAGGATAAATTGGACCTCAAAAGTTGTTGTCCTGTTTGTCCTAAGTGCGCTGGTACCCCACATGTGGGTGGGGACCACTGTTTTAGCACATGTCGGGGCTCGGAAGGGAAGTAGTGACATTATGAAATGCTGACTTTGATGGAATGGTCTGTGGGCGTCATGTTACATTTGCAGAGCCCCTGATGTATCTAAACTGTGGAAACTCCCCACAAGTGACCCCATTTTGGAAACTAGACCCCCCAAGGAACTTATCTAGATGTGTGGTGAGCACCCTGAACCCCCCAAATGCTTCACAGAAGTTTTTAACGCAGAGCCGTGAAAATAAAAAATCATTTTTTTTCCTAAAAAAATGATTTTTAGCCCACAATTTTTTTTTCACAAGGGTAACAGGATAAATTGGACCTCAAAAGTTGTTGCCCAGTTTGTCCTGAGTACGCTGGTACCCCATATGTGGGTGGGGACCACTGTTTGGGCACATGTCGGGGATCGGAAGGGAAGTAGTGACATTATGAAATGCTGACTTTGATGGAATGGTCTGCGGGCGTCATGTTACATTTGCAGAGCCCCTGGTGTGCCTAAACTATGGAACCCCCCACAAGTGACCCCATTTTGGGAACCAGACCCCCCCAAGGAACTTATCTAGATGTGTGGTGAGCACTTTGATCCCCCAAGTGCTTCACAGAAGTTTATAACGCAGAGACATGAAAATAAAAAAATCTTTTTTTTTCCACAAAAATAATTTTTTAGCCCCCAATTTTTTATTTTCCCAAGGGTAACAGGAGAAATTAGACCACCAAAGTTGTTGTGCAATTTTTCCTGAGTACGCTGATTCCCCATATGTTGGTGTAAACCACTGTTTGGGCACACGTCAGGGCTTGGAAGGGAGGGAGCACCGTTTGACTTTTTGAACGCAAAATTGGCTGGAATCAATGGTTGCACCATGTCGCATTTGGAGACCCCCTGATGTGCCTAAACAGTGGAAACCCCTCAATTCTAACTCCAACCCTAACCCCTAACCACAGCCCTAACCCCAACACATCCCTAACCCTAATCCCAACTCTAACCATAACCCTAACCCCAACACACCCCTAACCCTATCCCTAACCCTAATTCCAACCCTAACTCTAATTCCAACCCTAACTCTAATTCCAACCCTAACCCTAATTCCAACCCTAACCCTAATTCCAACCCTAACCCTAATTCCACTCTAACCCTAATTCCACCCTAACCCTAATTCAAACCCTAATTCCAACCCTAACCCTAGCCCTAACCTTAGCCCTAGCCCTAACCCTAGCCCTAACCCTAGCCCTATTTCCAACCCTAACCCTAACCTTAATGGAAAAGTAAAAATAAAAATAATTTCTTTATTTTATTTGTTGCTCCTGCCTATGGGGGTGATAAACGGGTGGTTTATTTACTTTTCATTCTATTTTGATCACTGTGAGAGTTTATCACAGTGATTAAAAAGGAATGAATAAATCTGCAGCCGGCGGGCACACTGCGCATGCACCCGCAATTTTCCAAGATGACGCAGGACCGCAGGACACCGGGAGCTAGAGAGGGACATTGGAGGTACAGGGGAGGGGGGGTCGGAAGGTGGCGGGAGCCTAGAGAAGGGGGAGGGTAGCTGATGGTTGACGGCGGCAGCACATTACCGCCGTCAGTCGGTATCTGGGGCCGATTGGCCCCGTGAGTTGGTGGGGGGGTCTGATCACGGTCTCCATCCATGTCCGATGCTACTGCAGCATCGGCCATGGCTGGATTGCAATATTTCATCAATTTTCAATGATGAAGTATTACTATCGCTCTGATTGGCTGTTTCACTTTTAACAGCCAATCAGAGCAATCGTAGCCACGTGGGGGCGAAGCCACGCCTCCGGTGGTGAAGAACAAAGCCCCCTGTATCTGTGGGTCAGGTGACCTGTTAGTGACCCCGGTCACCCGACCCGCAGGGGGGCTTTAAAGTCATGACTAGAGTTGAGCGACTTTTGCTTTTTTCATTTCATGAAACCTGACTTTTCCAAAAGTCGGGTCGAGCAAAATCTGCCGACTATAGGGAAAAGTCGGGGTCCGACCGAAACACGAACCCAATGTAAGTCAATGGGGAATTAAAGTCGGCAGTGAGAGGAGGACAGGAAACGCACCTACAGTGCCCATTTGAATGCCAAAAGCATCAATTCTTCTTACTTAAGCTTGTCAACCTTAATTAACTTCATAATACAAGTTATGCACTTAAAAATGGGGGTTATTTGGCTAAAGTTGTGGGGGGGTAGGGCTGGCTCCAGGTTTTCATGTGCCCTGGGTGAAAGAGCGCCCCTTTAACACATACCACAACTCATCATGCTCCGATACGGCAGAGAAATAGCGGTATAGTACAATGAAAAATACTTCACTTTTTACATCTCATGACGAGGCCCATCTATTTCTCCATACAGAATCATTGGTCCCATATAATGTTTGAAACAGTATATGATGAGCTCCACATAATGCTACAGTATATGTTGGTCCCCATGGATGAAGCTCTACTGTCTTATGGGCCCAAATAATGCTCCAAACATAATGGGCCCCATTTCTAATGCTCTAGTGTATAATGGGCCCTGTAAATGCTGCTCGTGTCTGATGTCCACCTTTGGAATGTTCCAGTGTATGGTGGGCCCCATCTATCATTCTCCAGAGTATAGTGCTCCCCAAAAATTGCTGTCCCAACATTGAAAACAATTAAATAAGTCTCCTCGCTAGGGAATCCCTGTACTAGTCTGGACTCCTCGTTGTCCCCATCTTCCATCTCACTGCACAATATTTCAACCTTGCAAGTGCTGTGATCCTGAGCAAGCAGGGGGGGCCCACTCGTTGGCGACGGCACTGGCACAGGGCCCCTGATAGTACGGTGGTGTGTCTGACGGCGGGTGGGCCGAACCTGCACTTTCATCTGCAGCTTCCTCTTTGTCACCGTGTAAGATGGAACAGTATATGGGAAGGGTAACCTGAGTTTCATCAGGGTCAGATTCAAGCCGTGTAGCGTGCGAGGGGAATGTAGTGGTCTGGGTCAATGTACCAGCAGATTCATCGAGCAGTGGCTGGGCATCAGTGCACTTGTGTCGCCCCCAGGAGTACGGTCGCCACAGTGGCATTACCTTCCTCCTAGGGAGTGTGATGTCATGCTTGGGAGCAACGAAGGATCTCTCTAGCAGGTTAACTGATTGGGCGGCGTTATTCCGACGAGTCACGACCCTCCAAACAGCGTTCATGAAGGCAAGGTGTTTGTTTTACGTGGGCAATATGGTTGCAAAGCTGAACCTTAAAGGAATGTCTAGAAGGGCACCACCAGGAGTGGAGCCTACGGCGTAATTTGACTCAACACGGGCAACCTCAAACATCCAGCAACAAAAAAGATGCACACATTTCAAGCTTAATTCCGTTAACGAACGAGACTCCGTCATGCCCCGCGGTCCGAGTCCGGCTTACTAGAGGGACACGCGAGGCTCTGGCACGTGAGATTGGCCAATAACTGGTGTGTCATGCCCTTACATGTCCGTGGCTGCATGTGCGCTACACTGAAAAGGCCAACGTTTGTCGCTTACAGGTGCAGATAACCCGCTGAACAACGTTAGTGATGGGGATCTGAGATTACAATTATTACCCACGAACGATGATTTCCCAGTAAGTGCAGGTCAACCGCTGTTCCGGAATTAGGCCTAACCGTCATTCCTGAAAAAATGAAAAACTTACGTGTGCAAACCACAGGTGCTGTAGCTTGCTTAACAACTCGCCAGCCGTTCTCAGGCCCAGTATGGATTACACGTGATTGCACAAAGGTGAGAAAGGGTACCGTATCCCCGGTTAACATGTATGGATAGCATGGTGTACACAATCAAAATATATGTCTATAGATCAGGAGGCAGGCTCAGACAGTGTCAGGCCCAGAATGGATTTCACATGATTGCACAAAGGTGAGAAAGGGTACCGTATCCCCGGATAACATGTATGGATAGCATAGTGTACACATTCAAAATATATGTCTATACATCAGGAGGCAGGCTCTGACGGTGTCAGGCCCAGTATGGATTACACGTGATTGCACAAAGGTGAGAAACGGTACCGTATCCCCGGATAACATGTATGGATAGCATAGTGTACACATTCAAAATATATGTCTATAGATCAGGAGGCAGGCTCAGACGGTGTCAGGCCCAGTATGGATTTGACGGCCCAGACTACACAGCGGAGGAGCAGGGAGAGGTAAAGATTGCAAATGATGGGGCCCTGTCCAAGCAAGGGGGGGGCCCACTCGTGGGCGTCGGTACTGGCACTGGGCCCCTCATAGTACGGCGGTGTGTCTGACGGCGGGTGTGTACCACCACCGTCAGATACACTTGATTGCACTATGTGGGACCCTGTGCCAGTGCCCGCGCCCAAGAGTCGGCCTACCCACCTGTCCAGGGCAACGGCACTCGCACGGTTTCGTGCGCTAGGTGGTGACCCCGGCCATGGGGGAGGGGAGGCAGCACAGTTAGGGAGTTTTAGAAAGTGGCATATGTTGATGTTGGACATTCAGCTGATGCAAAAGGCGAAATTGTTCAAGTCCCAGGAAGAGGAGGACCAAAGCAAGCCATTTTTCTGTCACCCTATGTGTCATCAGGGGAAGGTGGGACAAAATCCTTGGAAACCCATGCATGGTTCATTTTAATGAAGGTTAGATCATCCACATTTTGGGTTGACAGACGGGTCCTTTTTTCTGTCAGGATTGATCCAGCTGCACTGAAATCTCTTTCCGATAGCACACTTGCAGCTGGGCAAGCGAGCTCCTGTAAGGCATATTGTGCCAATTCAGGCCAGGAGTCCAGTTTAGCGGCCCAATAGTCAAAGGGGAATGACCTGTGCGGGAGAACATCGATATGGGAGGAAAAGTAGTTTGTAACCATAGTTGACAACTGCTGTCTCCTATCACTTTCCATCGATGCAGTATTACCAGTTGTGTGAGCGGTACTTGAAAAATCAGTCCACAACATTGTCATGAAACCCCTGTCTCCAACGCCACTTCTGCTGTGTGCACCATGAACACCTCTGCCAAGCTGCCCCCGGCCCATACGGCTCGTGTGAGAACCATCACCGCTGCAGTGTGCTGGGAATGCCTCAACCAACCGGTTTACCAGAGTTGCTTGTTTATTAGCCAATATTAGGTCAAGGTTCTCGTGTGGCATGATGTTTTGTAATTTGCCTTTATAGCGTGGATACAGGATGCTGGCCAACCAGTAGTCGTCATCGTTCATCATTTTGGCAATGCGGGGGTCCCTTTTTAGGATCTGCAAGGCATAATCTGACATGTGGGCCAATGTTCCCGGTGTCAATGATGCACTGCGAGTGCTGGGTGGAGGAGCACTTTCTGGCAAATCCACATCCCTCCAGTCACACACAAACCCTGTACCAGACCTTGCCACACCAACATTTTCACTTGCCCCATGAGATGCATCCTCTTCCCCTAAGTAATCATCCCCATCATCCTCCTCCTCCTCCTCTTCTTCCTCCACCTCGTCCAGGATAGGTCCCTGAGCAGACAATGGCTGAATGTCATCAAGGATTCCCTCCTCCTCTTCCTCCTCGTCAACATTGGCTGCAGAAGCCTGCTCCTTAAGGTGCGTCAAAGTTTGCATGAGCAGACGCATAAGTGGGATGCTCATGCTTAGGATGGCGTCTTCTGCGCTTACCAGCCGTGTGCATTCCTCAAAACACTGAAGGACCTTACAGAGGTCTTTCAGCTTCGACCACTGCACACCTGTCAACTCCATGTCTGCTCTCAAAGTGCCTGGCCATGTATCCTCCCACAAATGCATTATGGCCTGCCTCTGTTCGCACAGCCGCTCAACCATGTGCAGGGTGGAGTTCCACCTTGTTGCAATGTCGATAATGAGGTGGTGGTTGGGAAGGTGGAGCAATCGCTGCAGCTTCTGCATACGAATGCAGTGTACAGGCGACCGGCGGATGTGCGCGCACAGTCTTCGCACCTTCTGGAGCAGGGCTGTTAACTCCGGATAATTGTTGAGGAAGCACTACACCACCAGGTTCAAGGTGTGAGCCAAGCAAGGTGTGTGGCTGAGTTTTGAAAGGGCTATGGCTGCCACAAAATTACGGCCGTTATCACTAACTACCTTGCCTGCCTCAAGATGTACACTGCCCAGCCATGACTCAGTTTGTCGCTGAAAGTACTCGGCCAGCACCTCCGCGGTGTGTCTGTCGCCAAAACACATCATCTGCAACACAGCCTGCTGACGCTTTCCACTAGCTGCTCGATAGGGGGACACCTCGTGTGCAACAGTGGCAGCTGCAGATGGAGTGCTCGTACGACTGTGCTCTGTGGACGAGCTTTCGCTTCTGGAGGAGGAGGAGGGTCGAACGCCTACAGCCAACTGTTTCCTATACCGTGGGCTAGGCAGCACTGTCCCACCACCGCTGTCCCCTGTGGACCCTGCATCCACCACATTAACCCAGTGCGCAGTGATGGACACGTAACGGCCCTAGCCATGCCGACTGGACCATGCATCTGTTGTGAGGTGCACCTTTCCACTCACTGACCACTTGAGTGCATGGACAATGTGGTCTTTCACTTGATGGTGGAGGGCTGGGATGGGGCTGGGATGACTTTGCGAGAGAAGAAGTGGCGACTGGGTAGGTCATAGCGTGGTACTGCATAGGCCATGAGTTCGCGGAAAGCTGCGCTTTCCACCAACCGATAGGGCATCATCTCTAACGAGATTAGTTTGGCAATGTGGGCGTTCAAACCCAGTGTACGCAGATGAGAGACTGAGTACTTTCTTGACCTACTCATTGTCTCTGGGAGGGTGAGCTGGACTTGAGAGCTGCATATTGTGGAACTAGCGGTGGACAGGGCGGACTGAGAGAGGGTTGATGATGGTGATGGAGTTGGTGTTCTTTCTGATGGCCTAGATTCAGTCTTTCGTTGATATAACAGTGGGATTCCCTGACTGCTTTGCCCTTGCAACGACACCTCAACATTTGCTGCTGTGCTAACTGGTGGGCTTACAGTGGGGGAAACAATGTAGCGTTGCTGACTACCTTCTTTGTGATCAGTTGCACATGTGGTACTTGAGGTTTGGTGTTGTGTCCACGCTTGCAAGTGCATGCTGGTTAAATGTCTAAGTATGCGACTGGTATTCAAATTTTTCAGATTTTTCCCTCGGCTAAAGGTCTTTGCGCACTTCTTACAGATAACCTTGGCATGATCATGAGGATTTTGTTCAAAAAAGTGCCACACTGCACTCTTCCTACTTTGGAAGATATTTTGCGGCATAGCACGCTGTGCTATTTTGACCGTCTGGACAAGCTGTCCAGCAACTCTTTTGATTTTTGGAACCCGTCTTTGGAGTGCTCCGGGCCTGCCTGATAACAGCTGTTGCGATGTCGATGTCTGCTGTGGATGCTCCTCTTCCTCATCTGAGCTATTGGAAGCAGCACACTCTTCCCCCAATGGATGCCAATCTGGGTCAACAACTGGGCCATCCATCACCTCCTCTTCAATGTCATGTGCACCTTCCTCTGTGTCACCGTGTATGGTGGTATAGTATGCGGGAAGGGGCACCTGAGTCTCATCAGGGTCAGAATCCGGCTCATTACACTGCGAGGACAATGTAGTGCTCTGACTGAATGTACCAGCAGAATCATCTATCAGTGGCTGTGCATCAGTGCACTCCATGTCAGATTCACCTTGGCCTGGGTAATTCACCATTTCACTTGATAACCCAGGCATGGTATGTGAAAACAGCTCCATAGAGTAATCAGTTGTATGGCCTGCGTCATCCTTCAAACTTGGTTGGGGTGAAGGACACAAGGAAAGGTGTGGTTCATGAACATGACCCTCCAATGACGACTCAGTGCTTTTATTTTTTACAACTTCAGAAGAGGAGGCGATAGAGCTGGAGGCTGAGTCAGCAATGTAAGACAAAACTTTTTCCTGATGCTCTTGCTTTAAAAGCGGTTTGCCAACTGCTAGAAAACTAAGCCTTCGAGGCCTTGTGGAGCCAGACGATGACGCAGGTTCAACATCTCCTGCATTCGGTCCTATTTTGCTTTTGCCACTACCATCAGATCCACCACCAACACCATCATTACCAGCTGGCAACCCCCGCCCAATTCCATGGCCTCTTCCACCAGCCTTCCTCATTTTTGGTAAAAATGTACACAAAATCCCACAAACTATATAGTAATGTAAAACAAGGTGCAAGGTGTATATAGGACAGGGGAGACGTCGAATTTCTGAACACACTTGTGGACACTGTTGTGTGAGGCCCAGTTAATATCACACCGCTATGTCACAGGCTCAATGTCGCAGATGTGAAAAATGTCACTATAGGACAGGGGAGATGTAGAATTTCTGAACATACTTGTGGACACTGTTGTGTGAGGCCCAGTTAATATCACACCTCTATGTCACAGACTCAATGTCGCAGGTGTGAAAAATGTCACTATAGGACAGGGGAGATGTAGAATTTCTGAACACACATGTGGACACTGTTGTGTGAGGCCCAGTTAATATCACACCGCTATGTCACAGGCTCAATGTCGCAGGTGTGAAAAATGTCACTATAGGACAGGGGAGATGTAGAATTTCTGAACACACTTGTGGACACTGTTGTGTGAGGGCCAGTTAATATCACATCGCTATGTCACAGGCTCAATGTTGTAGGTGTGAAAAATGTCACTATAGGACAGGGGAGATGTAGAATTTCTGAACACACTTGTGGACACTGTTGTGTGAGGCCCAGTTAATATCACACCGCTATGTCACAGGCTCATTGTCGCAGATGTGAAAAATGTCACTATAGGAAAGGGGAGATGTAGAACTTCTGAACACACTTGTGGACACTGTTGTGTGAGGCCCAGTTAATATCACACCGCTATGTCACAGGCTCAATGTCGCAGGTGTGAAAAATGTCACTATAGGACAGGGGAGATGTAGAATTTCTGAACACACTTGTGGACACTGTTGTGTGAGGCCCAGTTAATATCACACCGCTATGTCACAGGCTCAATGTCGCAGGTGTGAAAAATGTCACTATAGGACAGGGGAGATGTAGAATTTCTGAAAACACTTGTGGACACTGTTGTGTGAGGCCCAGTTAATATCACATCACTATGTCACAGGCTCAATGTTGTAGGTGTGAAAAATGTCACTATAGGACAGGGGAGATTTAGAATTTCTGAACACACTTGTGGACACTGTTGTGTGAGGCCCAGTTAATATCACACCGCTATGTCACAGGCTCAATGTCGCAGGTGTGAAAAATGTCACTATAGGACAGGGGAGATGTAGAATTTCTGAACACACTTGTGGACACTGTTGTGTGAGGCCCAGTTATTATCACATCGCTATGTCACAGGCTCAATGTTGTAGGTGTGAAAAATGTCACTATAGGACAGGGGAGATGTAGAATTTCTGAACACACTTGTGGACACTGTTGTGTGAGGCCCAGTTAATATCACACCGCTATGTCACAGGCTCAATGTCGCAGGTGTGAAAAATGTCACTATAGGACAGGGGAGATGTAGAATTTCTGAACACACTTGTGGACACTGTTGTGTGAGGCCCAGTTAATATCACATCACTATGTCACAGGCTCAATGTTGTAGGTGTGAAAAATGTCACTATAGGACAGGGGAGATTTAGAATTTCTGAACACACTTGTGGACACTGTTGTGTGAGGCCCAGTTAATATCACACCGCTATGTCACAGGCTCAATGTCGCAGGTGTGAAAAATGTCACTATAGGACAGGGGAGATGTAGAATTTCTGAACACACTTGTGGACACTGTTGTGTGAGGCCCAGTTAATATCACACCGCTATGTAACAGGCTCAATGTCGCAGGTGTGAAAAATGTCACTATAGGACAGGGGAGATGTAGAATTTCTGAACACACTTGTGGACACTGTTGTGTGAGGCCCAGTTAATATCACACCGCTATGTAACAGGCTCAATGTCGCAGGTGTGAAAAATGTCACTATAGGACAGGGGAGATGTAGAATTTCTGAACACACTTGTGGACACTGTTGGATTGTGTGAGGCCCAGTTAATATCACACCGCTATGTCACAGGCTCAATGTCGCAGGTGTGAAAAATGTCACTATAGGACAGGGGAGATGTAGAATTTCTGAACACACTTGTGGACACTGTTGGATTGTGTGAGGCCAAGTTAATATCACACCGCTATGTCACAGGCTCAATGTCGCAGGTTTGAAAAATGTCACTATAGGACAGGGGAGATGTAGAATTTCTGAACACACTTGTGGACACTGTTGTGTGAAGCCCAGTTAATATCACACCGCTATGTCACAGGCTCAATGTCGCAGATGTGAAAAATGTCAATATAGGACAGGGGAGATGTAGAATTTCTGAACTCACTTGTGGACACTGGTGTGTGAGGCCCAGTTAATATCACACCGCTATGTCACAGGCTCAATGTCGTAGGTGTAAAAAATGTCACTATAGGACAGGGGAGATGTAGAATTTCTGAACACACTTGTGGACACTGTTGAGTGAGGCCCAGTTAATATCACACCGCTATGTCACAGGCTCAATGTCGCAGGTGTGAAAAATGTCACTATAGGACAGGGGAGATGTAGAATTTCTGAACACACTTGTGGACACTGTTGGATTGTGTGAGGCCCAGTTAATATCACACCGTTATGTCACAGGCTCAATGTCGCAGGTGTGAAAAATGTCACTATAGGACAGGGGAGATGTAGAATTTCTGAACACACTTGTGGACACTGTTGGATTGTGTGAGGCCAAGTTAATATCACACCGCTATGTCACAGGCTCAATGTCGCAGGTGTGAAAAATGTCACTATAGGACATGGGAGATGTAGAATTTCTGAACAGACTTGTGGACACTGTTGTGTGAAGCCCAGTTAATATCACACCGCTATGTCACAGGCTCAATGTCGCAGATGTGAAAAATGTCACTATAGGACAGGGGAGATGTAGAATTTCTGAACTCACTTGTGGACACTGGTGTGTGAGGCCCAGTTAATATCACACCGCTATGTCACAGGCTCAATGTCGTAGGTGTGAAAAATGTCACTATAGGACAGGGGAGATGTAGAATTTCTGAACACACTTGTGGACACTGTTGAGTGAGGCCCAGTTAATATCACACCGCTATGTCACAGGCTCAATGTCGCAGATGTGAAAAATGTCACTATAGGACCGGGGAGATGTAGAACTTCTGAACACACTTGTGGACACTGTTGTGTGAGGCCCAGTTAATATCACACCGCTATGTCACAGGCTCAATGTCGCAGGTGTGAAAAATGTCACTATAGGACAGGGGAGATGTAGAATTTCTGAACACACTTGTGGACACTGTTGTGTGAGGCCCAGTTAATATCACACCGCTATGTCACAGGCTCAATGTCGCAGGTGTGAAAAATGTCACTATAGGACAGGGGAGATGTAGAATTTCTGAACACACTTGTGGACACTGTTGGATTGTGTGAGGCCCAGTTAATATCACACCGCTATGTCACAGGCTCAATGTCGCAGGTGTGAAAAATGTCACTATAGGACAGGGGAGATGTAGAATTTCTGAACTCACTTGTGGACACTGGTGTGTGAGGCCCAGTTAATATCACACCGCTATGTCACAGGCTCAATGTCGTAGGTGTGAAAAATGTCACTATAGGACAGGGGAGATGTAAAATTTCTGAACACACTTGTGGACACTGTTGAGTGAGGCCCAGTTGATATCACAACGCTATGTCACAGGCTCAATGTCGCAGATGTTAAAAATATCACTATAGGACAGGGGAGATGTAGAACTTCTGAACAGACTTGTGGACACTGTTGTGTGAGGCCCAGTTAATATCACACCGCTATGTCACAGGCTCAATGTCGCAGGTGTGAAAAATGTCACTATAGGACAGGGGAGATGTAGAATTTCTGAACACACTTGTGGACACTGTTGTGTGAGGCCCAGTTAATATCACACCGTTATGTCACAGGCTCAATGTCGCAGGTGTGAAAAATGTCACTATAGGACAGGGGAGATGTAGAATTTCTGAACACACTTGTGGACACTGTTGTGTGAGGCCCAGTTAATATCACATCGCTATGTCACAGGCTCAATGTTGTAGGTGTGAAAAATGTCACTATAGGACAGGGGAGATGTAGAACTTCTGAACACACTTGTGGACACTGTTGTGTGAGGCCCAGTTAATATCACACCGCTATGTCACAGGCTCAATGTCGCAGGTGTGAAAAATGTCACTATAGGACAGGGGAGATGTAGAATTTCTGAACACACTTGTGGACACTGTTGTGTGAGGCCCAGTTAATATCACACCGCTATGTCACAGGCTCAATGTCGCAGGTGTGAAAAATGTCATTATAGGACAGGGGAGATGTAGAATTTCTGAACACATTTGTGGACACTGTTGTGTGAGGCCCAGTTAATATCACACCGCTATGTCACAGGCTCAATGTCGCAGGTGTGAAAAATGTCACTATAGGACAGGGGAGATGTAGAATTTCTGAACACACTTGTGGACACTGTTGGATTGTGTGAGGCCCAGTTAATATCACACCGCTATGTCACAGGCTCAATGTCGCAGGTGTGAAAAATGTCACTATAGGACAGGGGAGATGTAGAATTTCTGAACTCACTTGTGGACACTGGTGTGTGAGGCCCAGTTAATATCACACCGCTATGTCACAGGCTCAATGTCGTAGGTGTGAAAAATGTCACTATAGGACAGGGGAGATGTAGAATTTCTGAACACACTTGTGGACACTGTTGAGTGAGGCCCAGTTGATATTACACCGCTATGTCACAGGCTCAATGTCGCAGATGTGAAAAATGTCACTATAGGACAGGGGAGATGTAGAACTTCTGAACAGACTTGTGGACACTGTTGTGTGAGGCTCAGTTAATATCACACCTCTATGTCACAGACTCAATGTCGCAGGTGTGAAAAATGTCACTATAGGACAGGGGAGATGTAGAATTTCTGAACACACATGTGGACACTGTTGTGTGAGGCCCAGTTAATATCACACCGCTATGTCACAGGCTCAATGTCGCAGGTGTGAAAAATGTCACTATAGGACAGGGGAGATGTAGAATTTCTGAACACACTTGTGGACACTGTTGTGTGAGGGCCAGTTAATATCACATCGCTATGTCACAGGCTCAATGTTGTAGGTGTGAAAAATGTCACTATAGGATAGGGGAGATGTAGAATTTCTGAACACACTTGTGGACACTGTTGTGTGAGGCCCAGTTAATATCACACCGCTATGTCACAGGCTCATTGTCGCAGATGTGAAAAATGTCACTATAGGAAAGGGGAGATGTAGAACTTCTGAACACACTTGTGGACACTGTTGTGTGAGGCCCAGTTAATATCACACCGCTATGTCACAGGCTCAATGTCGCAGGTGTGAAAAATGTCACTATAGGACAGGGGAGATGTAGAATTTCTGAACACACTTGTGGACACTGTTGTGTGAGGCCCAGTTAATATCACACCGCTATGTCACAGGCTCAATGTCGCAGGTGTGAAAAATGTCACTATAGGACAGGGGAGATGTAGAATTTCTGAAAACACTTGTGGACACTGTTGTGTGAGGCCCAGTTAATATCACATCACTATGTCACAGGCTCAATGTTGTAGGTGTGAAAAATGTCACTATAGGACAGGGGAGATTTAGAATTTCTGAACACACTTGTGGAACACTGTTGTGTGAGGCCCAGTTAATATCACACCGCTATGTCACAGGCTCAATGTCGCAGGTGTGAAAAATGTCACTATAGGACAGGGGAGATGTAGAATTTCTGAACACACTTGTGGACACTGTTGTGTGAGGCCCAGTTATTATCACATCGCTATGTCACAGGCTCAATGTTGTAGGTGTGAAAAATGTCACTATAGGACAGGGGAGATGTAGAATTTCTGAACACACTTGTGGACACTGTTGTGTGAGGCCCAGTTAATATCACACCGCTATGTCACAGGCTCAATGTCGCAGGTGTGAAAAATGTCACTATAGGACAGGGGAGATGTAGAATTTCTGAACACACTTGTGGACACTGTTGGATTGTGTGAGGCCCAGTTAATATCACACCGCTATGTCACAGGCTCAATGTCGCAGGTGTGAAAAATGTCACTATAGGACAGGGGAGATGTAGAATTTCTGAACACACTTGTGGACACTGTTGTGTGAGGCCCAGTTAATATCACACCGCTATGTCACAGGCTCAATGTCGCAGGTGTGAAAAATGTCACTATAGGACAGGGGAGATGTAGAATTTCTGAACACACTTGTGGACACTGTTGGATTGTGTGAGGCCCAGTTAATATCACACCGCTATGTCACAGGCTCAATGTCGCAGGTGTGAAAAATGTCACTATAGGACAGGGGAGATGTAGAATTTCTGAACACACTTGTGGACACTGTTGGATTGTGTGAGGCCAAGTTAATATCACACCGCTATGTCACAGGCTCAATGTCGCAGGTGTGAAAAATGTCACTATAGGACAGGGGAGATGTAGAATTTCTGAACACACTTGTGGACACTGTTGTGTGAAGCCCAGTTAATATCACACCGCTATGTCACAGGCTCAATGTCGCAGATGTGAAAAATGTCACTATAGGACAGGGGAGATGTAGAATTTCTGAACACACTTGTGGACACTGTTGGATTGTGTGAGGCCCAGTTAATATCACACCGCTATGTCACAGGCTCAATGTCGCAGGTGTGAAAAATGTCACTATAGGACAGGGGAGATGTAGAATTTCTGAACACACTTGTGGACACTGTTGGATTGTGTGAGGCACAGTTAATATCACACCGCTATGTCACAGGCTCAATGTCGCAGGTGTGAAAAATGTCACTATAGGACAGGGGAGATGTAGAATTTCTGAACACACTTGTGGACACTGTTGTGTGAAGCCCAGTTAATATCACACCGCTATGTCACAGGCTCAATGTCGCAGATGTGAAAAATGTCACTATAGGACAGGGGAGATGTAGAATTTCTGAACTCACTTGTGGACACTGGTGTGTGAGGCCCAGTTAATATCACACCGCTATGTCACAGGCTCAATGTCGTAGGTGTGAAAAATGTCACTATAGGACAGGGGAGATGTAGAATTTCTGAACTCACTTGTGGACACTGGTGTGTGAGGCCCAGTTAATATCACACCGCTATGTCACAGGCTCAATGTCGCAGGTGTGAAAAATGTCACTATAGGACAGGGGAGATGTAGAATTTCTGAACACACTTGTGGACACTGTTGTGTGAGGCCCAGTTAATATCACATCGCTATGTCACAGGCTCAATGTTGTAGGTGTGAAAAATGTCACTATAGGACAGGGGAGATGTAGAATTTCTGAACACACTTGTGGACACTGTTTTGTGAGGCCCAGTTAATATCACACCGCTATGTCACAGGCTCAATGTCGCAGGTGTGAAAAATGTCACTATAGGACAGGGGAGATGTAGAGTTTCTGAACACACTTGTGGACACTGTTGTGTGAGGCCCAGTTAATATCACACCGCTATGTCACAGGCTCAATGTCGCAGGTGTGAAAAATGTCACTATAGGACAGGGGAGATGTAGAATTTCTGAACACACTTGTGGACACTGTTGTGTGAGGCCCAGTTAATATCACATCGCTATGTCACAGGCTCAATGTCGCAGGTGTGAAAAATGTCACTATAGGACAGGGGAGATGTAGAATTTCTGAACACACTTGTGGACACTGTTGGATTGTGTGAGGCCCAGTTAATATCACACCGCTATGTCACAGGCTCAATGTCGCAGGTGTGAAAAATGTCACTATAGAAGAGGGGAGATGTAGAATTTCTGAACACACTTGTGGACACTGTTGGATTGTGTGAGGCCAAGTTAATATCACACCGCTATGTCACAGGCTCAATGTCGCAGGTGTGAAAAATGTCACTATAGGACAGGGGAGATGTAGAATTTCTGAACTCACTTGTGGACACTGGTGTGTGAGGCCCAGTTAATATCACACCGCTATGTCACAGGCTCAATGTCGTAGGTGTGAAAAATGTCACTATAGGACAGGGGAGATGTAGAATTTCTGAACACACTTGTGGACACTTGTGTGAGGCCCAGTTAATATCACATCGCTATGTCACAGGCTCAATGTCGCAGGTGTGAAAAATGTCACTATAGGAGAGGGGAGATGTAGAATTTCTGAACACACTTGTGGACACTGTTGGATTGTGTGAGGCCCAGTTAATATCACACCGCTATGTCACAGGCTCAATGTCGCAGGTGTGAAAAATGTCACTATAGGAGAGGGGAGATGTAGAATTTCTGAACACACTTGTGGACACTGTTGGATTGTGTGAGGCCAAGTTAATATCACACCGCTTTGTCACAGGCTCAATGTCGCAGGTGTGAAAAATTTCACCATAGGACAGGGGAGATGTAGAATTTCTGAACTCACTTGTGGACACTGGTGTGTGAGGCCCAGTTAATATCACACCGCTATGTCACAGGCTCAATGTCGCAGATGTGAAAAATGTCACTATAGGACAGGGGAGATGTAGAACTTCTGAACACACTTGTGGACACTGTTGTATGAGGCCCAGTTAATATCACACCGCTATGTCACAGGCTCAATGTCGCAAGTGTGAAAAATGTCACTATAGGACAGGGGAGATGTAGAATTTCTGAACACACTTGTGGACACTGTTGTGTGAGGCCCAGTTAATATCACACCGCTATGTCACAGGCTCAATGTTGTAGGTGTGAAAAATGTCACTATAGGACAGGGGAGATGTAGAACTTCTGAACACACTTGTGGACACTGCTGGATTGTGTGAGGCCCAGTTAATATCACACCGCTATGTCACAGGCTCAATGTCGCAGGTGTGAAAAATGTCACTATAGGACAGGGGAGATTTAGAATTTCTGAACGCACTTGTGGACACTGTTGGATTGTGTGAGGCCCAGTTAATATCACACCGCTATGTCACAGGCTCAATGTCATAGGTGTGAAAAATGTCACTATGGGACAGGGGAGATGTAGAACTTCTGAACACACTTGTGGACACTGTTGTGTGAGGCCCAGTTAATATCACACCGCTATGTCACAGACTCAATGTCGCTGGTATGAAAAAAGTCACTATAGGACAGGGGAGATGTAGAATTTCTGAACACACTTGTGGACACTGTTGTGTGAGGCCCAGTTAATATCACACCGCTATGTCACAGGCTCAATGTCGCAGGTGTGAAAAATGTCACTATAGGACAGGGGAGATGTAGAATCTCTGAACATACTTGTGGACACTGTTGTGTGAGGCCCAGTTAATATCACATCGCTATGTCACAGGCTCAATGTTGTAGGTGTGAAAAATGTCACTATAGGACAGGGGAGATGTAGAATTTCTGAACACACTTGTGGACACTGTTGTGTGAGGCCCAGTTAATATCACACCGCTATGTCACAGGCTCAATGTCGCAGGTGTGAAAAATGTCACTATAGGACAGGGGAGATGTAGAATTTCTGAACACACTTGTGGACACTGTTGTGTGAGGCCTAGTTAATATCACACCGTTATGTCACAGGCTCAATGTCGCAGGTGTGAAAAATGTCACTATAGGAGAGGGGAGATGTAGAATTTCTGAACACACTTGTGGACACTGTTGGATTATGTGAGGCCCAGTTAATATCACACCGCTATGTCACAGGCTCAATGTCGCAGGTGTGAAAAATGTCACTATAGGACAGGGGAGATGTAGAATTTCTGAACACAGTTGTGGACACTGTTGGATTGTGTGAGGCACAGTTCATATCACACCGCTATGTCACAGGCTCCATGTCGCAGGTGTGAAAAATGTCACTATAGGACAGGGGAGATGTAGAATTTCTAAACATACTTGTGGACACTTGTGTGAGGCCCAGTTAATATCACACCGCTATGTCACAGGCTCAATGTCGTAGGTGTGAAAAATGTCACTATAGGACAGGGGAGATGTAGAATTTCTGAACACACTTGTGGACACTGTTGGATTGTGTGAGTCCCAGTGAATATCACACCGCTATGTCACAGGCAGAAATTGGCTAGTGTATGACAAACTACAAGGTGTATATAGAATTGGGCAGAATACGAATCTCCCTAGAGTGTAGGTCTGTAAGAACGGAACATGTCCTCGACTTATCCTTACAGAGTGACACACAGATAGCTTCACTCTGGCCATGATAACAGCCGTTACACGGTACTGAGAGAGGAGCGTGCACGTACACCGCTGTCCGTAAAATTGTCAAGCTCCGTGTTTTTTAAGTATACGGACTAACACACGCTGTCTCTCTATAGTTTTGAATGTGATCAAACAGCAAATATACTTAACTGTTTGAAAAGCAGACAAAACTAGAAGGTGGAGGTCTGTAAGAATGGAACATGTCCTCGACTTATTCTTACAGAGTCACACACAGATAGCTTCACTGTGGCGGTGATAACAGCCATTACACGGTACTGAGAGAGGAGCGTGCAGGTACACCGCTGTCCGGTGTCCGTAAAATTGTCAAGCTCCGTGTTTTTTAAGTATACGGACTGACACACGCTGTCTCTATAGTTTTGAATGTGATCAAACAGCAAATATACTTAACTGTTTGAAAAGTATGCAAAACTGGAAGGTGGAGGTCTGTAAGAATGGAACATGTCCTCGACTTATTCTTACAGAGTCACACACAGATAGCTTCACTGTGGCCGTGATAACAGCCGTTACACGGTACTGTGTGAGGAGCGTACACCGCTGTATGCTGTGAAATAATGCACGCTCAGTACCTCACCAGGACAAAAAAAAATTTGGATTGCTTTTAAAAAAGCAGTTTGCAGAGCAGTGGGAAGACAGCAATGCAGCCGTCAGGAAGCCTTATAAGGCAGCCTAACAACCAACACAGCTGATCCAGCAAAATATAGCCTCCAATTGCACTGCACACACAGTGACTGGTGTGTTGTACAGGCAAAATTGCTAGCAGCAGAAGCAGTTTTTGGTGTCTTCTTCCCTGCCTAACGCTCTCCCTACAGAATCATCATCAGCAGCAGCTCTCCTTATTCTGAGATCAGCATGAGTAACATGGCGGTCGGCGTGCACGCCCTTTTATACCCCCTGTGACGCCCCCCAAAGCAAGCCAATCACTTGCATGCCCTTCTCAAAGATGGTGGTGACCCCTGCCTATGTCATCACGTTGCCCACAGTGTCCGTGGATCCTGATTGGCTGAAAAAGGGCGGAAAACAAACTTTTGAAACGCGACTTAGGCGCTAAAGTCGCTGAGCTCGTGGCTGACCTCACCCTAGGGTTGTGTTTCGTTTCATGAAACCCGACTTTACCAAAAGTCGATGACTTTTGAAATTTTTCGACCCGTTTCCACTCAACTCTAGTCATGATGCCACATAGGCGTCACTGGTCAGATTGGCACCAGTTTTCATGACGCCTATGTGGCGTCATTGGTCAGGAAGGGGTTAACCCCTTTCATATGAAGGAAGATATACGTGGAACTGAATGTAGGAAAGGTAGTGGATCTCAACGATACTGAGGGGCCCTTTGGCTGAAGTAACCAATAAGTGTAAAGGTAGACCAGATGGAACTGAAACGAAAAGAGGAAGTGTACTGTGTTCATGAAACAAAAATTTAAAGGTATTTTCCCGATACTGCGCGTTAAAGACTGATGTACTTGAACTGTCCAGTAAAGTTGAACCTGTTAAAAATAACTGGGTGTCCCCTGATGTGTGTGCAGCTGTTCCTGAGCATGGAGACCAGAAGGCAGCGGAGGCCTGCATCCTACAAATGAGGGTAATGCACCCTACATGAGATAGCACATTGGGCCGGGGACATGAAATACAAATTTACTCTAAAGTGCAATGGAATAGCAGTTCAACCATGGCACATTACACTATCATCAGCAGAAAATACCATCTGGGGAAAGTATATAAAGCTGCACCCGAATGGTGATGGGACCACCTGTTACCCTAAAAGGACTGAAGCAAGGATAATCGAAATTAAACACCCAGAGAAAAGGTGTATATGCTGTGGCTCAACAGACAGAGAAGCCAACCACAGGCTCAAGGGTTCAAACCCAGACACATGATAGTACCTCCTGTTCTACAAGGGGCCACTGGACCCACTGACATCCCCAAATGCTGACACCACTGACAGAACTCCTTTACTAGGCAATCCACATGTAAAGCTTCCACATCAACCCAGGAATTATCCTCCAGATTGAAATCCTTCCATTTAGCAAGATATTGCAGTTGATGTCTGAAACGTCTGGAAGCCAAAATTAATTCCACTTCATACTCCTTGTCCTCCTCCAAGTTTACCTCAATGATGTCCTGAGAAGTTGGTGTCCCCTCAAACTTTTTAAGGAAAGAAGAATGGAAGGAATTATTAATCCTCCACGCAACAGGGAGATGGAGCATGACATTCACAGGATTAAAAATCTTAATTACCTTACATGGACCAACAAATTTAGGAGTAAAATTTCCTTGATAGAACTTTAAGACTTTTTGTTGATAGCCAAACAAAATCTCCCACCCTATTGACAGGGGCCCTCCTACAACTGCGGTTAGTAGTTCTGTTGGTATGATCGCAAGTTATCAAAAGACCTTGGGTACGCATGTTACTCTATTAAGTATCACGAGCGCTCAAGTCCCCGCTCCTCATGTTTTGCCTGCCATACATAGTTATGCTGTAGTCATGTTTGCTACTGGCATTACTGTGATTTGCGTTGACGCGATGAGAGAGAGCTTAGAGTAGAGCAGGCATATAGGCAGTGTTTAATTGCTATTTCAGTACTTGCATACCACTGCTGCACCATTAAAACAAAAGTTATTTTCAGGGCTACATACTAACCTTTTTCTAATAAAACTGCTGTTACTTTCATTCAGTTTGAATTATAGGCATACAGTCAAGTTTATTGCCAAAGGTTCCGTTCCTACGATCAGTGTTTGTTCTGGCCTTCACGCAGCTGAATTTCCGAATGAATTTCGCACCTCAACTCACTTGCGTTTATGTATACATTTTTGCCACATGCATTTTTGCCGCGTTTTTGACGCATCCATTTTTGTGTCTCTTTGATATGATGTTCAAATATATAGATAGATATGGGGTTGATAGATAGATATGGGGTAGATAAAACGATATCTGTGAGATATCTAATTTGTGACGTGCTTGTGTAGTTTACTGTATATGGATTAACCTAATAAATAAATAAATGAAAAAAATGACTTGGAGTCCTCCCTATTTTTGATAACAAGCAATGGTAAAATGTTGATGTCATGACCAAGCGACTGTGAAAAGCGGTCACTTTACTGCTATTCACAGACGCCGGATACATCGAGAAACATGGACTACATCGACCTGTGTGGCAACATTTTGGGTAAGAAATTGATGAATCAGTGATTGTCTAGTGTCTTTATTTCGGTCTTTTTATGTCTTTCAGGTATCCTTTTCTGGACTATTTCAAATTTCATGGATTACTATGGACCCGCATGGGATTTTTCATTTTTTCATTTTTACTTTTAATTGGTGAGCAAGGAATAGTGTCAGGGAGGCTTTATTCAAACAAAGTGTTTTTTTTTTCTGTGTGTGTGTTTTTATTTTTTATTACCGGGTTAGTAATGGGGGTATCTGATCTCCATTACTTACCCCAGGGCTTGATGCCATCTGTGATTTTTGACAAATAGCAGCTATCATTAACCCTAACTACCATTAGCTCAATTGCCACTGCTCCATGGCAATCGGGAAGAGCCAGGATAGTGGCAGGATTGCTGCATCTAATGTGATGTGCCAATTCTGGGGAGGCTGCGGCTAGAGATGGGCGAATATTTTAATGTTTGGTTCAGCTCACTATCGCCAAATTTGCAATATTTGCCGATTTATTCGTCCATTAAATCGCTGAATATTGGCGAACATATACAGTACAAAAGCTGGGGTTTCCCACGCTGTGAGACTGCATGGAAAACACCGTTGTAGCGCTTCTGATCAGCGGTGAAATAATCCCCGCTGGTTAGAGACCCGCGGTTCCCACACTGTCAGAAGACAGCGTGAGCCCACAGCTGTGATCGGAGGTAAAAAGATAACCTCCGGTCACTGATATCAGCTGATGGGACTACAGCTGTCAACAGCTGACACTTGCTGCCACTAATAAGAAGAGGTGCTACAGTAAGCGCTGTTCCCCGGTGGCAGGTGCTGAAGATGGCTCTCATCATTCTCCCCTGCTCTGCCAGCGATGGGCGAGAAGAATGATGAGAGTTATATTAAAGTCAGAACAATGACAGCAGGTGGGAGCTTTTTTGACTCTTACTCCCATCATCCGTCATCTGCTGCCACTAATAACAGTGACAGCAGGAGGGGATGATTGGGGTATTCCTCAGCCGCCGCCTGTGATATAACTAAATAAATCAATGAAAAACCCGACGTGGGTTCCCCCCTATTTTCTTGAACCAACCAGGCAAAACTCACAGCTGGCGGCTGCAACCCTCAGATGTTAGCTTCAGCAAGGTTGGTTATCAAAAATAGAGGGGTTCCCACACTGTTGTTTAATTATCTAAATAAATTTAAAAAAATGGCGTGGGGTCCCCCCCATTTTTGACAACCAGCCTTGCTAAAACTCACATCTGGGGGCTGGTATTCTTAGGCTGGTAGTGGGCCTTTGATATAGGCCTCCCAACCTAAAAACAGCAGCCTGCAGCTACCCAGAAAAGATGCATCTATTAACACAACACAATAGCTATATATATATATATATATATATATATATATATATATATATTAGAAATATTAATTCCAGCTCACGCAGTTGCTCTATGCTCATCCACCTGGGGCTCAGACATGGCCTCGCCCTGGCCTCACATCAAGGATAATAGAAAAAAATTGGAGTCTGGGACAACAGGACTGAATTTTCCTTTTCCCAGTCGACTCGTTTCGACTGCACTAAGCAGTCTTACTCATGACATGAGTGCAGTCGAAATGCGTCGACTGGGTCATGTCAACCATGTACATTTTTCTTTTGTATGCGCTATAATTTCTATTGAAAAATAAAAGGAAAATCCTGTCCTATTGAGCCAGACTCCAATTTTTTCTATTATCCTTGATGTTTCCCAGCACCACCCTGTCTTCCACATGATCCAGTTTCACTAGCAAAGAGTCTGTACCACATAATCCTCACCCTGATACTCCTTCTTCTCACCATGGCAAGTCCCAGGAAACAAGTGTATAGTGATGACCAAATATTTGAGAAGCCATGGTCAGAAGAAGGCAACGGTGGGGAATGACAATTAGTGTCTCAAGAGGTAGATGATGATGAGACACAGTGTATGAGGGCCCTCCTTTATGTCTAATACAGATGTATTCAAGTCCCTCTTCCTTCTAATTTTTGGTAGTTCTAGCATTGTACGCATAGGCTTTGTTAGTTTCAGATTCCCTCCTTCATAAATTAAACAGGATGCGTCTTAACGTGTCACACACCACATGCACATATAAGGTAGTAAAATGGTGACTGCCAGTGGGTGTAGTTTTATTTCCACCTCTACTGTGTCATCTACTGTAGTCATAGGCGACAGGGAAATATAGTGAGAGATGGCCCGGCTTCTAAGGGGTGGAGAAGGTGGTTTGTTTTTGTTCTCTTTCTAATTTTGCCTTATATACAAGTAAAATCCTTTTTCATCTTCAGTTTTATAAGTTTTATTGTCAGTCCATAGAAATGGAGTAATACTCTGACAATATTGTTCCCAGCAGCGACCTAGGAGTCTGAGATGCATCCAGGCATAAACCTAAAGAAGTGTGCCCTGGGGAAAGAAAAGGCAAAAGTCCGAAGAGGAATGGGGGACTGCCGAAGGCAAGGCTCAGGATTCATGCTGTGCAGCGACAGGAACCCGATGCCTAACAGTTATACTATTTTGTTTTGTTTTCCTGTTACTGTGTTTATTTTCAGTTCATGTTGGTTTATGCTGCATGTACAAAAAACAGCGTACCTGTGTCTACCTCAGTGTGCCAATCTACTACACCTCGCATAGACAATAGCTCAGCGTCCTCAAATCTCTAGTGAGATTCAAATTCTCACCAATACTACATACACCCTCCACCTTGTCATACACCATCCAATTTCAGCCTGTTTCATTGAGGTGTAATCTCTACTGGGCCGGACACAATAGTTCAGCGTCCTCAAATCTCTAGTGAGATTCAAATTCTCACCAATACTACATACACCCTCCACCTTGTCATACACCATCCATTTTCAGCCTGTTACATTGAGGTGTAATCTCTACTGGGCCGGACACAATAGTTCAGCGTCCTAAAATCTCTAGTGAGATTCAAATTCTCACCAATACTACATACACCCTCCACCTTGTCATACACCATCCAATTTCAGCCTGTTACATTGAGGTGTAATCTCTACTGGGCCGGAGACAATAGTTCAGCGTCCTCAAATCTCTAGTGAGATTCAAATTCTCACCAATACTACATACACCCTCCACCTTGTCATACACCATCCAATTTCAGCCTGTTACATTGACGTGTAATCTCTACTGGGCCTGAGACAATAGTTCAGCGTCCTCAAATATCTAGTGAGATTCAAATTCTCACCAATACTGTATACACCTTCTACCTTGTTTTACAGTACCATGTAGCTGGTGGTATTTTGGGTACATTTTAACAAAAATGAGGAAGTATGGTGGAAGAGGCCGTGGAAGTGGGCAGGGGTTGCCAGCTGGTCCTGATGGTGGTGGTGTTGGTGGTGCATCTGTTGGTAGTGGCAAAAGCACTATAGCACCTAAGGCAGGAGGTGTTGAGCCTGCATCATCATCTGGCTCCACAAGGCCTGGAAGGCTCCCTTTTCTGGGAGTAGGTAAACCGCTTTTAAAGCCAAGCCGGAGCTTCAGGAACAAGTTTTGGCTTACATTGCTGACACAGCCTCCTGCTCTCTCACCTCCTCTTCTTAAGTTTCAAAAAATTAAAGCACTGAGTCGTCAGTGGAGGTTCCTGGTCAGGAACAACACCTTTCCTTGTGTCCTTCACCCCTACCAAAAGTGAAGGATGCGGCAGGCCACACTACAGATTACTCCATGGAGCTCTTTTCACATACCATGCCTGGGTTATCAAGTCAAATCGTGAATTCCCCAGTCCAAGATGAATCTGACATGGAGTGCACTGATGCACAGCCACTGCTAGATTTTTCTGCTGGTACATTCACTCAGAGCACTACATTGTCCTCACAGTGTACTGAGGCAGAATCAGACCCTGATGAAACTCAGGTGCCCCTTCCCGCATACTATACCACCTTACACGGTGACACAGAGGAAGGTGCACATGAAATTGAAGAGGAGGTGATGGATGATCCAGTTGTTGACCCAGATTGGCATCCATTGGGGGAAGAGGTTGCCGCTCCCAATAGCTCAGAAGAGGAGGAGGAGGATCCGCAACAGGCAACGACATCGCAACAGCTGTTATCTGGCAGGACCGTAGCAGTCCAAAAACGGGTTACAAAAGCCAAAAGAGTTGCAGGACAGCTTGGCCAGACGGTCAAATTAGCACAGTGTGCAAGGCCTCAAAATGTCTTCAATAGTAGGAAGAGTGCAGTGTGGCACTTTTTTGAACAAAATCCTAATGATCAGGCAAAAGTTATCTGTAGGAAGTGCGCAAAGACCTTTAGCCGAGGGAAGAATCTGAGAAATTGAATACCAGTTGCATGCTTAGACATTTAACCACCATGCACTTGTAAGCGTGGACGGACTACCAAACCTCACGTAACACATGTGCACCTGCTCCGAATGAAGGTAGTCAGCAACGCTACATCGCTTCCCCCACAGGAAGCCCCTCGGTTAGCACACCACCAGCAGCAAATGTCGAGGTGTTGTCGCAAGGGCAAATCAGTCATGGAATCACAATGTTATTGCTACGAAAGACTGAATCTAGGCCATCAGCAACACCACCAACACCATCACCAACTCTCTCTCAGTCCGCCGTGTCCACCGCTAGTTCCACCATATGCAGCTCTCAAGTCCAGCTCACCCTACGAGAGACTCTGAGTAGGACAAGAAAGTACTCATCCTCTCATCCACGTACACTGGCTTTGAACGCCCACATTGCCAAACTAATCTCGTTAGAGATTATGCCCTACCGGTTGGTTGAAAGCAAAGCTTTCCGCGAGCTCACGCTATGACCTACCCAGTCGGCACTTCTTTTCGCGGAAAGCCATCCCAGCCCTCCACCTGCATGTGAAAGACCGCATTGTTCATGCACTCAAGCAATCAGTGAGTGGAAAGGTGCACCTCACAACAGATGCATGGTCCAGTAGGCATGGCCAGGGCCGTTACGTGTCCATCAATGCGCACTGGGTTAATGTGGTGGATGCAGGGTCCACAGTGGACAGCGGCGGTGGGACAGTGCTGCCTAGCCCAAGGTATAGGAAACAGTTGGCTGTAGGTGTTCGACCCTCCACCTCCTCCTCCAGAAGCGAAAGCTCGTCCACAGAGCGCAGTCGCACAAGCACTCCATCCGCAGCTGCCACTGTTGCACACGAGGTGTCCCACTATCGAACAGTTAGTGGTAAGCGTCAGAAGGCTGTTTTGAAGATGATGTGTTTGGGCGACAACAAACACACCGCGGAGGTACTGGCCGACTGCATACAGCAACAAACTGAGTCATGGCTGAGCAGTCTACATCTTGAGGCAGGCAAGGTAGTTAGTGATAACGGCCGGAATTTTGTGGCAACCATAGCCCTTTCAAAACTCAGACACATACCTTGCCTGGCTCACACCTTGAACCTGGTGGTGCAGTGCTTCCTCAATAATTATCCGGAGTTAACAGCTCTGCTCCATGAGGTGCGAAGACTGTGCTCGCACATCCGCCGGTCGCCCGTACACTCCAGTCGTATGCAGAAGCTGCAGCGATTGCTCCACCTTCCCAAGCACCGCCTAATTACCGACGTTGCAACAAGGTGGAACTCCACTCTGCACATGGTTCAGAGGCTGTGTGAACAGAGGCAGACTGTAATTAATTTGTGGGAGGATACACGGTTAGGCGGTTTGCGGGCAGACATGGAGATGTCTGGTGTGCAGTGGTCGAAGCTGAAAGACCTCTGTAAAGTCCTTCAGTGTTTTGAGGAATGCACACGGCTGGTAAGCGCAGATGACGCCATCATAAGCATGAGCATCCCACTTATGCGTCTGCTCATGCAAACTTTGATGCACATTAAGGAGCAGGCGTCTGCAGCTGATGAGGAAGAGGAGGAGGGAAACCTTGATGACAGTCAGCCATTGTCTGCTCAGGGAAGTCTCGTGGATGAGGTGGAGGAAGAAGAGGAAGAGGAGGAGGAGGAAAAGGATGTTGGGGATGATTATTTAGGGGAGGAGGATGCTTCTCAGGGAGCAAGACAAAATGTTGGCGTGGCAAGGTCAGGTACAGGGTTTGTGCGTGACTGGAGGGATGATGATTTGCCAGAAAGTGCTCCTCCACCCAGCACTCGCAGTGCATCATTGACACCAGGAACATTGGCCCACATGTCTGATTATGCCTTGCAGATCCTAAAAAGGGACCCCCGCATTGCGAAAATGATGAACGATGATGACTACTGGTTGACCAGCATCTTGGATCCACGCTATAAAGGCAAATTCCAAAACATCAAGCCACAGGCGATCTTAGAGCTAATACTGGCTAACAAACAAGGAACTCTGGTAAGCCGTTTGTTTGAGGCATTCCCAGCACACAGTGGCGGTGATGCTTCTCTCACGAGCCGTAGGGGGCAGCATGGAAGAGGTGTTCGTGGTGCACACAGCCGAAGCGACGTTGGACACAGGGGTTTCAGTACCATGTTGTGGACTGATTTTTCAAGTACTGTTCACACGACTGGTAATACTGCATCGATTGAAAGTGACAGGAGACAGCAGTTGTCAACTATGGTAACAAACTACTTCTCCCATAACGATGTTCTCCCTCACTGGTCATTCCCCTTTGACTATTGGGCCAGTAAACTTGACACCTGGCCTGAATTGGCACAATATGCCTTACAGGAGCTCGCTTGCCCTGCTGCTACTGTGTTATCTGAAAGAGTCTTCAGTGCTGCTGGATCAATCCTGACAGAAAAAAGGACCCGTCTGTCGACCCAAAATGTTGATGATCTAACTTTCATTAAAATGAACCATGCATGGGTTTCAAAGGATTTTGTCCCACCCTCCCCTGCTGACATGTAGGCTGCCAGAAAAATGGCTCGCTTTTGTCTTCTCCGCTGACTTCTCCAATTACTCCATTTGCAGCTGCTGATTGTCCAACATTAGAGTTGAGCATTCCGATACCGCAAGTATCGGGTATCGGCCGATACTTGCTGTATCGGAATTCTGATACCGACATCCGATATTTTTTCAATATCGGGCATCGGAATCGGAAGTTCAAAGTTGATTGACAGCCGAAATGACGTCATCATGATGCGCGGTGTGTGCGCATCATGATGCGCCGTCATTTCGGGCCTTCCGGGGGGTCTGTAGCGGCCTGCCGGGGGGCTGTGCCGGCCTGCCGGGGGGCTGTGTGGACTGCCCGGGGTCTGTGCCGGCCTGCCGGGGGGCTGTGCACTACAGCGTGAGACTAGGGACTTTTTTTTTTTTAAGTGGCGGAGGAATACAGTGCGGAAGGATACCTACCTTCCGTCATTGGATTCCTGCAGCCCGTAGAGAGCGGCAGCATCAGCTGATGCTGCAGTTCTCTACCCAAGATCGTCGTGGGACACACTCGTGGACTGCTTCGGATCATGGGTGAGTATTTTTGTGGTTTGTTATGTTAATATTTATTCCGTAAAAGACAATGGCTTCGGGGAACAATGTGACAAGTATTGGTAAGTATGTTACTCTGTTATATGTACTGTATGTCTATGTATGTATTGTATGAATGTATTGTATGTAGCATGCATGTAGCATGTATGTAGCATGCATGTAGCATGTATGTAGCATGTATGTAGCATGCAGTATGTATGTAGCATGCATGTAGTATGTATGTAGTATGTATGTAGCATGTAGTATGTATGTAGCATGTATGTATGTAGCATGTAGTATGTATGTAGCATGCATGTAGTATATATGTAGTATGTATGTAGTATGTATGTAGTATATATGTATGTAGTATATATGTAGCATGTAGTATGTATGTAGCATGCATGTAGTATATATGTAGTATGTATGTAGCATGTAGTATGTATGTAGCATGCATGTAGTATATATGTAGTATGTATGTAGCATGTAGTATGTATGTAGCATGTATGTAGTATGTATGTAGCATGTAGTATGTATGTAGCATGCATGTAGTATATATGTAGTATGTATGTAGCATGTATGTAGTATGTATGTAGCATGTAGTATGTATGTAGCATGCATGTAGTATATATGTGGTATGTAGCATGCATGTAGTATATATGTAGTATGTATGTAGCATGTAGTATGTATGTAGCATGTATGTAGTATGTATGTAACATGTAGTATGTATGTAGCATGCATGTAGTATATATGTAGTATGTATGTAGTATGTATGTAGTATATATGTAGCATGTAGTATGTATGTAGCATGCATGTAGTATATATGTAGTATGTATGTAGCATGTAGTATGTATGTAGCATGTAGTATGTATGTAGTATGTATGTAGCATGTAGTATGTATGTAGTATGTATGTAGCATGTAGTATGTATGTAGCATGTATGTAGTATGTATGTAGCATGTAGTATGTATGTATCATGCATGTAGTATATATGTAGTATGTATGTAGTATATATGTAGCATGTAGTATGTATGTAGCATGCATGTAGTATGTATGTAGTATGTATGTAGCATGTAGTATGTATGTAGCATGCATGTAGTATATATGTAGTATGTATGTAGCATGCATGTAGTATATATGTAGTATGTATGTAGCATGTAGTATGTATGTAGTATGTATGTAGCATGCATGTAGTATATATGTAGTATGTATGTAGCATGTATGTAGTATGTATGTAGCATGCATGTAGTATATATGTAGTATGTATGTAGTATATGTGTGGTATGTATGTAGCTTGTAGTATGTATGTAGTATATATGTAGCATGTATGTAGCATGCATGTAGTATGTATGTAGCATGTATGTAGCATGCATGTAGTATATATGTAGCATGTAGTATGTATGTAGCATGCATGTAGTATATATGTAGTATGTATGTAGTATGTATGTAGCATGCATGTAGTATATATGTACTATGTATGTAGCATGCAGTATGTATGTAGCATGCATGTAGTATGTATGTAGTATTTTGTTTTGTTTTTTTACATTTAACACATTAGCCGGATGATGGGACTACTACTGTCCCATCATTGGCTAATGTGTCAATCACTGTCATGGTAGCAGGCATCGCCCGATGGGACTTGTAGCATGTAGTATGTATGTAGCATGTATGTAGTATGTATGTAGCATGTAGTATGTATGTAGCATGCATGTAGTATATATGTAGTATGTATGTAGCATGTATGTAGTATGTATGTAGCATGTAGTATGTATGTAGCATGCATGTAGTATATATGTGGTATGTAGCATGCATGTAGTATATATGTAGTATGTATGTAGCATGTAGTATGTATGTAGCATGTATGTAGTATGTATGTAACATGTAGTATGTATGTAGCATGCATGTAGTATATATGTAGTATGTATGTAGTATGTATGTAGTATATATGTAGCATGTAGTATGTATGTAGCATGCATGTAGTATATATGTAGTATGTATGTAGCATGTAGTATGTATGTAGCATGTAGTATGTATGTAGTATGTATGTAGCATGTAGTATGTATGTAGTATGTATGTAGCATGTAGTATGTATGTAGCATGTATGTAGTATGTATGTAGCATGTAGTATGTATGTATCATGCATGTAGTATATATGTAGTATGTATGTAGTATATATGTAGCATGTAGTATGTATGTAGCATGCATGTAGTATGTATGTAGTATGTATGTAGCATGTAGTATGTATGTAGCATGCATGTAGTATATATGTAGTATGTATGTAGCATGCATGTAGTATATATGTAGTATGTATGTAGCATGTAGTATGTATGTAGTATGTATGTAGCATGCATGTAGTATATATGTAGTATGTATGTAGCATGTATGTAGTATGTATGTAGCATGCATGTAGTATATATGTAGTATGTATGTAGTATATGTGTGGTATGTATGTAGCTTGTAGTATGTATGTAGTATATATGTAGCATGTATGTAGCATGCATGTAGTATGTATGTAGCATGTATGTAGCAAGCATGTAGTATATATGTAGTATGTATGTAGCATGTAGTATGTATGTAGCATGTATGTAGTATGTATGTAGCATGTAGTATGTATGTAGCATGCATGTAGTATATATGTAGTATGTATGTAGTATGTATGTAGCATGCATGTAGTATATATGTACTATGTATGTAGCATGCAGTATGTATGTAGCATTCATTGTAGTATGTATGTAGTATTTTGTTTTGTTTTTTTACATTTAACACATTAGCCGGATGATGGGACTACTACTGTCCCATCATTGGCTAATGTGTCAATCACTGTCATGGTAGCAGGCATCGCCCGATGGGACTTGTAGTCCCATCGGACGATGCCTGCACGGACCCCCGGACATCAGCGCAGCCCCCCGGCAGGCCGGTACAGACCCCCACAGGGTGCACAGCCCCCCGGCAGGCTGGCACAGCCCTCCGGCAGGCCGGTACAGACCCCAGGCAGTCCGCACAGCCCACCGGCAGGCCGACACAGCCCCCCGGCAGGCCGGCAGAGACCCCCGGAAGGCCCGTACAGACCCCCGAGAGGCTGTACAAGGGCAGGAAAGGGTTTTTCCAATTCCGATACCGGAAGTCTCATAGACTTGAATGGGACTTCCGGTATCGGCATCGGCGATACCGATACTTTTTTTAAAGATCGGCCGATCCATTCCGATCCGATATTTTGAAGTATCGGATGGTATCGCTCAACTCTATCCAACATCAACATATGCCATTTTTTCCACCTCCCTAACTGGGCTGCCTCCCCCCACAAGGCCGGGGTCACCACCTGGCGCACACACCCGTGCAAGTGCCGTTGCCCTGGACAGGTGGGTGGGCCCACTCTTGGGCTACGGCACCGGCACAGGGTCCCTCATAGTACAATCAAGTGTCTCTGACGGTGGGGGTGCACACCCGCCGTCAGACACACGGGCGTACTATGAAGTGTCCTGTGCCAGTGCCGTCGCCAACGAGTGGGCCCCCCTGCTTGCTCAGGATCACAGCACTTGCAAAGTTGAAATACTTACCTCTCCCTGATCCACCGCCGTGACATCTTCCGCGTTTCCTGACAGTGACATTCTGGTCAGAGAGCGCGATGACATCATGTCTGTATGCCCTCTGTCTAAACAGTCCAAGTGCAGTGAGATGGAAGATGGGGATGACGAGGAGTCCAGACTAGTACAGGGATTCCCTAGCGAGGAGACTTATTTAATTGTTTTCAATGTTGGGACAGCAATTTTTGGGGAGCACTATACTCTGGAGAATGATATATGAGGCCCACCATACACTGGAGCATTCCAAAGGTGGACATCAGACACTGGAGCAGCATTTACAGGGCCCATTATATACTGGAGCATTAGAAATGGGGCCCATTATATATGGAGCATTATTTGGGCCCATAAGACAGTGGAGCTTCATCCATGGGGACCAACATATACTGTAGCATTATGTGGAGCTCATCATATACTGTGTGGAACATTATATGGGACCAATGATTCTGTATGGAGAAATATATGGGCCTCATTACTCTGTATAGCGCACTATGCGGTGGCCATAATACTTTATGGAGTAATATACTGTTTGAAGCTACTGGAGAATTTAAAATGGATATCAGTCATGAGATGTACGAAGTTAAATATTTTTCATTGTACTATACATCTATTTCTCTGCTGTATCAGAGGATCATGAATTGTGGCATGTGTTAAAGGAGCCCAGTGACACTCTTTGGCCCAGGGCCCACGAAAATCTGGAGCCAGCCCTACCCCCCCACTACTTTAGCCAAATAATCCCCAGTTTTCAATGCCTAACTATTATTATAAAGTAAATTAAGGTTGACAAGCTTAGGTAATAAGAATTGATGTTTTTGGCATTAAAATGGGCACTGTAGGTGTGTTTCCTGTCCTCCACTCACTGCCGACCTTGGTTCCCCATTGACTTGCATTGGGTTTCGTGTTTCAGTTGGCCTTCGACTTTTCACGATAATCGGCCGATTGCGTTCGACCCGACTTTTGAGAAAGTCGGGTTTCATGAAACCCGACTCGACCCGAAAAAAGGCAAAAGTCGCTCATGCCTAGTCATCACACTACTGCCTCAGTCTTGCTTGCTTTTTTATATTTTACTTCAATAAAGCTTTACCTCATTGCTCATTGGTTCCTTGGTGCTCATTTGTTCTATATATGATTTCTATGGTTTCTGTTCTGAACCTGCTGTACCTATCCTTTCACCAGGATATAGTGGTCACTAGACTTTTTTCTATATTTATTATGGGCGATTGCCTCTATAGGATTTAACCCTTGTAACTCCGTAAACAGGTTCCAATACTGTTGAAGCAGCTCTAGGCACTGTTGTTTCTGGGCCGGTGACAATGTCTCTGCCACTGTGACATCCCTGACCCTGGCTTCAGGATTGGCAGCTAGGCATGTTGCTTTCACTGGATCCATGTCTTGCCACGGTTTCAGCAGGTTATTGTGGTACACCTTGTGCGGCTTTCTTTTCCCTGGTTCGTTGACCTTGTAGTTGATTTCACTAAATGTTTCGACCACCTCTTATGGCTCTTGCTACTTGGTCAAGAATTTACTTTCCATCATGGGGACCAACATCAACACCCGGTCTCCAGGGCTAAACTGTCTCAGTTTTGCCGAGTCAATTGTAGACCTTCGCCTGGGCCTCTTGTGCTTGAAGGAGGCTCTCCTTCACAATCGGCATCACACTAATGATTCTGTCCTACATTTGGGCCATGTGTTTCGATAACACTTCGGTGGGGTGTTACCTCCATTTCCAAGGTCTCCTTTGCAATGTACAGATATTTCCAAGGGTGCCGTCTGTATAACAGCTCAAACAGCGAGAACCCCGTAGAGGCCTGTGGGACTTCTCGAATGGAGAACAGTAGGTACAGTAACAGGCAATCCCTGTCCTGGCCATCCTTCTCCACAACCTTCTTCAGCATAGAGTTTGAGGTCTTGTTGAACCTTTCCACAAGGCAATCAGTCTGCAGTTGGTACACATATCTCCTGAGTTGGGTAATCTGAAGGGCCTTATATAACTCTTTCATTACCTTGGACATGAACAGTGTTCCTTGTTCCGTCAGAATCTCCCTGGGCAGGCCTGTCCAGGAGAAAATATGGACTAGCTCTCTGGCTATTCTCCTGGCTGAGGAGTTCCTCAGCGGTATCGCCTCCGGGTACCGTGTTGCATAGTCCTTGACCACCAAGATGTATTGTTGGCCTCTAGTGGACTTAACTAGGGGTCCCACAAGGTCCTTAGCAAACCGGTCAAATGGGACCTCTATAATGGGTAATGGCAGTAGAGGACTGTAGAAGTGGGATATGGGAGTAGTTAGCTGACATGTAGGGCAGGATTGGCAGAAATTAAAAATGTTCCAGTGACAAGTGAAAAATGTCCAAGTGACAAACAAACCAGTAGAACCTCTAAAGGTCTTGCTCTTGGGTTTTAGCTACATCTCGATGCCCCCTAAGACATGAGAATGGGCCACGCTCAGTACCCTAAAAGCTGCTCAAATACTTCCCCTTGCTTTTTTGTGCTCCTCTAAAGCAATTCCTCATTCACTGCAATGTAAGGGAACATGGTGTCAGCCCCCAGCTCTTGGGTAACCCCATTTATCACAGTCACATTTTCAAATGTCCCTTTTAGGGTAAGATCCTGCATTTGAGCAGTCCATAAATTTCCCCAGTAACACCCAGTTCATAAATCTTGGCCTCACTGGTCACTATCTCGTCCTCGTCACCAGCCGTGACACACAAGAGGAATTCATCCACCTCTGACTGTGATGGGGTTTCATGAGGGTTGGGCTGACTCCTATCTGAGACATTTGGCCATAAGTTGCAGAACAGGCTAAAGTTCCACCCTGTTATCATCAGGTGTAGCAAGTCCTTAACCACCCCAACCTCATGGGTCTCAACCCCACAGTTTGATTTTATAGACACTCTGGCAACAGGGTAGTCCTTTGCTTCCCCGTGAATACAGCAGACACCCATGTGTTTCCCAGGGATTAACTGGTGGGGGAGTGTGGCCCTTAACAGGGTCACCAAATTCCCTGAGTCCAAGATTCCTGACATCAGTATCCCATTTATTGTCACGGGACATGACTGCGGCCGCTATCCGGTCAGATAGTCCACACTGCAGGTGGGCTAGGCATACTATGAGCAGCGCCTCCCTGGGCTGCAGTCCATCTGGTAGGAACACATTGGGCATCGGACTCTCCCCAGTGGTGCACCTACTACTTATCTTTTGGGACTCAGGCTCCCACTGTGCACCCCAATGTGAAGATGCATCCCCCAGCTTTCTTAGGGACCTCTCCACTATCTGGTACCTTTCTACAAGACCCACCAGGTCATCTGCATTCTGGGGTCTCCCTGGGCAACCCAGGTCTGCACGAACCTAGGGAGGGAGTTAATAAATCTATCTATGACTATCCACTCAACCATATGGGCAGAAGTGGAGGACTCTGGCTGCAACCATTTCTGTACCAAATGCAATAAGTCAATCGTCTGAGAGCAGGGGGGTTTATCACCATAATATGCCCATTGATGAATCCTTTGGGCTCTGACAGACAGAGTGACCTCTGGGCATGCAAATATCTCTGCTTTTAACTTGGCATATTCCCAGGCATCTTGTAAGGCCAAGTCATAATAAGTAGAGTTGAGCGAAACGGGTCGAAAAATTTCAAAAGTCGCCGACTTTTGGCAAAGTCGGGTTTCATGAAACGAAACCCGACCCTAGGATAAGGTCGGCCACGAGGTCGGCGACTTGCGCGCCAAAGTCGCGTTTCAAAAGTTTATTTTGCGCTCTTTTTCAGCCAATCAGGATCCACGGACACTGTGGGCAACGTGATGACATAGGCACGGGTCACCACCATCTTTCAGAAGGGCATGCAAGTGATTGGCTTGCTTTGGGGGGCGTCACAGGGGGTATAAAAGGGCGTGCACGCCGACCGCCATGTTACTCATGCTGATCTCAGAATAGGGAGAGCTGCTGCTGCTGCTGATTTTGTAGGGAGAGCGTTAGGCAGGGAAGAAGACACCAAAAACTGCTTCTGCTGCTAGCGATTTTGCCTGTACAACACACCAGTCACTGTGTGTGCAGTGCAAGGGGAGGCTATATAGTGGTGTATCAGTGGTGTTGGTTGTTGGGCTGCCTTCTAAGGCTTCCTGACATTCCTGCATTGCTGTTTACCCACTGCTCCGCAAACTGCTTTTTTAAAAGCAATCCCAATTTTTTTTTTTTGTCCTGCTGAGAAGAAAAAAAAACTGCTTCTGCTGCTAGCGATTTTGCCTGTACAACACACCAGTCACTGCGTGTGCAGTGCAAGGGGAGGCTATATAGTGGTGTATCAGTGGTGTTGGTTGTTGGGCTGCCTTCTAAGGCTTCCTGACATTCCTGCATTGCTGTTTACCCACTGCTCCGCAAACTGCTTTTTTAAAAGCAATCCCAATTTGTTTTTTTGTCCTGCTGAGAAGAAAAAAAAACTGCTTCTGCTGCTAGCGATTTTGCCTGTACAACACATCAGTCACTGTGTGTGCAGTGCAAGGGGAGGCTATATAGTGGTGTATCAGTGGTGTTGGTTGTTGGGCTGCCTTCTAAGGCTTCCTGACATTCCTGCATTGCTGTTTACCCACTGCTCCGCAAACTGCTTTTTTAAAAGCAATCCCAATTTTTTTTTTGTCCTGCTGAGAAGAAAAAAAAACTGCTTCTGCTGCTAGCGATTTTGCCTGTACAACACATCAGTCACTGTGTGTGCAGTGCAAGGGGAGGCTATATAGTGGTGTATCAGTGGTGTTGGTTGTTGGGCTGCCTTCTAAGGCTTCCTGACATTCCTGCATTGCTGTTTACCCACTGCTCCGCAAACTGCTTTTTCAAAAGCAATCCCAATTTTTTTTTTTGTCCTGCTGAGGTACTGAGCGTGCATTTTTTCACACCATACAGCGGTGTACGCTCCTCACACAGTACCATGTAACGGCTGTTATCACAGCCACAGTGAAGCTATCAGTGAGTCACTCTGTGAGAATAAAACGAGGACATGTTCCGTTCTTACAGACCTGCACTCTAGGGAGATTCCTATTCTGCCCAATTCTACATACACCTTGTAGTTTGTGATACACTAGCCAATTTCTGCCTGTGACATAGCGCTGTGATATTCAGTGGGCCTCACACAATCCATAAGTGTCCAGTGTCCACAAGTGTGTGCAGAAATGCAAAATCTCCCTTATCCTCTAGTCACTTTGGTCACAGCTGTGCCATCGAGCCTGTGACAGAGCGCTCAGATATTCAGTGGGCCTCACACAATCCAAAAGTGTCCAGTGTCCACAAGTGTCTGCTGAAATTCAAAATCTCCCTTATCCTCTAGTATCTTTTCACAGCTGTGCCATCGAGCCTGTGACATAGCGCTCAGATATCAGTGGGCCTCACACAATCCAAAAGTGTCCAGTGTCCACAAGTGTCTGCTGAAATTCAAAATCTCCCTTATCCTCTAGTCACTTTTGTCACAGCTGTGCCATCAAGCCTGTGACATAGCGCTCAGATATCAGTGGGCCTCACACAATCCAAAAGTGTCCAGTGTCCACAAGTGTCTGCAGAAATTCAAAATCTCCCTTATCCTCTCGTCACTTTTGTCACAGCTGTGCCATCGAGCCTGTCACATAGCGCTCAGATATCAGTGGGCCTCACACAATCCAAAAGTGTCCAGTGTCCACAAGTGTCTGCAGAAATTCAAAATCTCCCTTATCCTCTCGTCACTTTTGTCACAGCTGTGCCATCGAGCCTGTCACATAGCGCTCAGATATTCATTGGGCCTCACACAATCCAAAAGTGTCCAGTGTCCACAAGTGTCTGCTGAAATTCAAAATCTCCCTTATCCTCTAGTCACTTTGGTCACAGCTGTGCCATCGAGCCTGTGACATAGCGCTCAGATATTCATTGGGCCTCACACAATCTAAAAGTGTCCAGTGTCCACTAGTGTCTGCTGAAATTCAAAATCTCCCTTATCCTCTAGTCACTTTTGTCACAGCTGTGCCATCGAGCCTGTCACATAGCGCTCAGATATTCATTGGGCCTCACACAATCCAAAAGTGTCCAGTGTCCACAAATGTCTGCTGAAATTCAAAATCTCCCTTATCCTCTAGCCACTTTTGTCACAGCTGTGCCATCGAGCCTGTGACATAGCACTCAGATATCAGTGGGCCTCACACAATCCAAAAGTGTCCAGTGTCCACAAGTGTCTGCAGAAATTCAAAATCTCCCTTATCCTCTAGTCGCTTTTGTCACAGCTGTGCCATCGAGCCTGTGACATAGCGCTCAGATATCAGTGGGCCTCACACAATCCAAAAGTGTCCAGTGTCCACAAGTGTCTGCTGAAATTCAAAATCTCCCTTATCCTCTAGTCACTTTTGTCACAGCTGTGCCATCGAGCCTGTCACATAGCGCTCAGATATCAGTGTGCCTCAAACAATCCAAAAGTGTCCAGTGTCCACAAGTATGTGCAGAAATTCAAAATCTCCCTTATCCTCTCGTCACTTTTGTCACAGCTGTGCCATCGAGCCTGTCACATAGCGCTCAGATATTCATTGGGCCTCACACAATCCAAAAGTGTCCAGTGTCCACAAGTGTCTGCTGAAATTCAAAATCTCCCTTATCCTCTAGTCACTTTTGTCACAGCTGTGCCATCGAGCCTGTGACATAGCGCTCAGATATCAGTGGGCCTCACACAATCCAAAAGTGTCCAGTGTCAACAAGTGTCTGCATAAATTCAAAATCTCCCTTATCCTCTCGTCACTTTTGTCACAGCTGTGCCATCGAGCCTGTCACATAGCGCTCAGATATTCATTGGGCCTCACACAATCCAAAAGTGTCCAGTGTCCACAAGTGTCTGCTGAAATTCAAAATCTCCCTTATACTCTAGTCACTTTTGTCACAGCTGTGCCATCGAGCCTGTGACATAGCGCTCAGATATCAGTGGGCCTCACACAATCCAAAAGTGTCCAGTGTCCACAAGTGTCTGCAGAAATTCAAAATCTCCCTTATCCTCTCGTCACTTTTGTCACAGCTGTGCCATCGAGCCTGTCACATAGCGCTCAGATATTCATTGGGCCTCACACAATCCAAAAGTGTCCAGTGTCCACAAGTGTCTGCTGAAATTCAAAATCTCCCTTATCCTCTAGTCACTTTTGTCACAGCTGTGCCATCGAGCCTGTGACATAGCGCTCAGATATCAGTGGGCCTCACACAATCCAAAAGTGTCCAGTGTCCACAAGTGTCTGCAGAAATTCAAAATCTCCCTTATCCTCTAGTCACTTTTGTCACAGCTGTGCCATCGAGCCTGTCACATAGCGCTCAGATATTCATTGGGCCTCACACAATCCAAAAGTGTCCAGTGTCCACAAGTGTCTGCTGAAATTCAAAATCTCCCTTATCCTCTAGTCACTTTTGTCACAGCTGTGCCATCGAGCCTGTGACATAGCGCTCAGATATCAGTGGGCCTCACACAATCCAAAAGTGTCCAGTGTCCACAAGTGTGTGCAGAAATTCAAAATCTCCCTTATCCTCTAGTCACTTTGGTCACAGCTGTGCCATCGAGCCTGTCACATAGCGCTCAGATATTCATTGGGCCTCACACAATCCAAAAGTGTCCAGTGTCCACAAGTGTCTGCTGAAATTCAAAATCTCCCTTATACTCTAGTCACTTTTGTCACAGCTGTGCCATCGAGCCTGTGACATAGCGCTCAGATATCAGTGGGCCTCACACAATCCAAAAGTGTCCAGTGTCCACAAGTGTCTGCAGAAATTCAAAATCTCCCTTATCCTCTAGTCACTTTTGTCACAGCTGTGCCATCGAGCCTGTCACATAGCGCTCAGATATTCATTGGGCCTCACACAATCCAAAAGTGTCCAGTGTCCACAAGTGTCTGCTGAAATTCAAAATCTCCCTTATCCTCTAGTCACTTTTGTCACAGCTGTGCCATCGAGCCTGTGACATAGCGCTCAGATATCAGTGGGCCTCACACAATCCAAAAGTGTCCAGTGTCCACAAGTGTGTGCAGAAATTCAAAATCTCCCTTATCCTCTAGTCACTTTGGTCACAGCTGTGCCATCGAGCCTGTGACAGAGCGCTCAGATATTCAGTGGGCCTCACACAATCCAAAAGTGTCCAGTGTCCACAAGTGTGTGCAGAAATTCAAAATCTCCCTTATCCTCTTGTCACTTTGGTCACAGCTGTGCCATCGAGCCTGAGACAGAGCGCTCAGATATTCATTGGGCCTCACACAATCCAAAAGTGTCCAGTGTCCACAAGTGTGTGCAGAAATTCAAAATCTCCCTTATCCTCTAGTCACTTTGGTCACAGCTGTGCCATCGAGCCTGTGACAGAGCGCTCAGATATTCAGTGGGCCTCACACAATCCAAAAGTGTCCAGTGTCCACAAGTGTCTGCAGAAATTCAAAATCTCCCCTGTCCTATAGACACCTTGTACCTTGTTTTACATTACTATATAGTTTGTTGGATTTTGTCTACATTTCTACCAAAAATGAGGAAGGCTGGTGGAAGAGGCCGTGGAATTGGGCGGGGGTTGGCAGCTGGTAATGATGGTGTTGGTGGTGGATCTGATGGTAGTGGCAAGAGCAAAATAGGACCGAATGCAGGAGGTGTTGAGCCTGCGTCATCGTCTGGCTACATAAGGCCTCGAACGCTTAGTTTTCTAGGAGTTGGCAAACCGCTTTTAAAGCCAGAGCATCAGGAAAAAGTTTTGTCTTACATTGCTGACTCAGCCTCCAGCTCTATCTCCTCCTCTTCTTCAGTTGTAAAAAGTAAAAGCACTGAGTCATCATTGGAGGCTCATGTTCATGAACCACACCTTTCCTTGTGTCCTTCACCCCAACCAAGATTGAAGGATGACGCAGGCCATACTACTGATTACTCCATGGAGCTGTTTTCACATACCATGCCTGGATTATCAAGTGAAATGGTGAATTACCCAGGCCAAGATGAATCTGACATGGAGTGCACTGATGCACAGCCGCTGATGGATGATTCTGCTGGTACATTCACTCAGAGCACTACATTGTCCTCGCAGTGTACAGAGCCAGATTCTGACCCTGATGAGACTCAGGTGCCCCTTCCCGCACACTATACCACCATACACGGTGACACAGAGGAAGGTGCACATGACATAGAAGAGGAGGTGATGGATGACCCAGTTGTTGACCCAGATTGGCATCCATTGGGGGAAGAGGGTGCTGCTTCCAATAGCTCAGATGAGGAGCATCCACAGCAGACATCGACATCGCAACAGCTGTTATCTGGCAGGCCCGGAGCACTCCAAAGACAGGTTCCAAACATCAAAAGAGTTGCTGGACAGCTTGTCCAGAGGGTCAAAAGATCACAGCGTGCTAGGCCGCAAAATGTCTGCCAAAGTAGGAAGAGTGCAGTGTGGCACTTTTTTGAACAAAATCCTCATGATCAGGCCAAGGTTATCTGTAAGAAGTGCGCAAAGACCTTTAGCCGAGGGAAAGATCTGAAAAATTTGAATACCAGTTGCATGCTTAGACATTTAACCAGCATGCACTTGCAAGCGTGGACACAACACCAAACCTCAAGTGCCACATGTGCAACTGATCACAACGAAGGTAGTCAGCAACGCTACATTGTTTCCCCCACTGTAAGCCCACCGGTTAGCACAGCAGCAAATGTTGAGGTGTCGTTGCAAGGCCACAGCAGTCAGGGAATCCCACTGTTATATCAACGAAAGACTGATTCTAGGCCATCAGAAAGAACACCAACTCCATCACCATCATCAACCCTCTCTCAGTCCGCCCTGTCCACCGCTACTTCCACCATATGCAGCTCTCAAGTCCAGCTCACCCTCCCAGACACTATGAGTAGGTCAAGAAAGTACTCAGTCTCTCATCCGCGTACACTGGGTTTGAACGCCCACATTGCCAAACTAATCTCGTTTGAGATGATGCTTTTTCGGTTGGTGGAAAGCGCAGCTTTCCGCGAACTCATGGCCTATGCAGTACCACGCTATGACCTACCCAGTCGCCACTTCTTCTCTCGCAAAGCCATCTCAGCCCTCCACCATCATGTGAAAGACCGCATTGTCCATGCACTCAAGCAGTCAGTGAGCGGAAAGGTGCACCTCACAACTGATGCATGGTCCAGTCGGCATGGCCAGGGCCGTTACGTGTCCATCACTGCGCACTGGGTTAATGTGGTGGATGCAGGGTCCACAGGGGACAGCGGTGGTGGGACAGTGCTGCCTAGCCCACGGTATAGGAAACAGTTGGCTGGAGGCGTTCGACCCTCCTCCTCCTCCTCCTCCTCCTCCAGAAGCGAAAGCTCGTCCACAGAGTGCAGTCGTACGAGCACTCCATCTGCAGCTGCCACTGTTGCACACGAGGTGTCCCCCTATCGAGCAGCTAGTGGAAAGCGTCAGCAGGCAGTGTTGCAGATGATGTGTTTGGGTGACAGACACACCGCCGAGGTGCTGGCCGAGTACTTTCAGCGACAAACTGAGTCATGGCTGGGCAGTGTACATCTTGAGGCAGGCAAGGTAGTTAGTGATAACGGGCGTAATTTTGTGGCAGCCATAGCCCTTTCAAAACTCAGCCACATACCTTGCTTGGCTCACACCTTGAACCTGGTGGTGCAGTGCTTCCTCAAAAATTATCCGGAGTTAACAGCCCTGCTCCAGAAGGTGCGAAGACTGTGCGCGCACATCCGCCGGTCGCCTGTACACTCCGTTCGTATGCAGAAGCTGCAGCGATTGCTCCACCTTCCCAACCACCGCCTCATTATCGACATTGCAACAAGGTGGAACTCCACCCTGCACATGGTGGAGCGGCTGTGCGAGCATAGGCAGGCCATAATGCATTTGTGGGAGGATACACGGCCAGGCACTTTGAGAGCAGACATGGAGTTGACCGGTGTGCAATGGTCGAAGCTGAAAGACCTCTGTAAAGTCCTTCAGTGTTTTGAGGAATGCACACGGCTGGTAAGTGCAGACGACGCCATCCTAAGCATGAGCATCCCACTTATGCGTCTGCTCATGCAAACTTTGATGCACCTTAAGGAGCAGGCTTCTGCAGCCAATGTTGAGGAGGAGGGAATCCTTGATGACATTCAGCCATTGTCTGCTCAGGGACCTCTCCTGGACGAGGTGGAGGAAGAAGAGGAGGAGGATGATGGGGATGATTACTTAGGGGAGGAGGATGCATCTCGTGGGGCAAGTGAAAATGTTGGCGTGGCAAGGTCTGGTACAGGGTTTGTGCGTGACTGGAGGGATGTGGATTTGCCAGAAAGTGCTCCTCCAACCAGCACTCGCAGTGCATCCTTGACACCGGGAACATTGGCCCACATGTCAGATTATGCCTCGCAGATCCTAAAAAGGGACCCCCGCATTGCCAAAATGATGAACGATGACGACTACTGGTTGGCCAGCATCCTGGATCCACGCTATAAAGGCAAATTACAAAACATCATGCCACAGGAGAACCTTGACCTAATATTGGCTAATAAACAAGCAACTCTGGTAAATCGGTTGCTTGAGGCATTCCCAGCACACAGCAGCGGTGATGGTTCTCACACGAGCCGTACGGGCCGGGGGCAGCTTGGCAGAGGTGTTCGTGGTGCACACAGCAGAAGTGGCGATGGAGACAGGGGTTTCATGACAATGTTGTGGACTGATTTTTCAAGTACCGCTCACACAACTGGTAATACTGCATCGATGGAAAGTGACAGGAGACAGCAGTTGTCAACTATGGTTACAAACTACTTTTCCTCCCATATCGATGTTCTCCCACACAGGTCATTCCCCTTTGACTATTGGGCCGCTAAACTGGACACCTGGCCTGAATTGGCACAATATGCCTTACAGGAGCTCGCTTGCCCAGCTGCAAGTGTGCTATCGGAAAGAGTCTTCAGTGCAGCTGGATCAATCCTGACAGAAAAAAGGACCCGTCTGTCAACCCAAAATGTGGATGATCTAACCTTCATTAAAATGAACCACGCATGGGTTTCCAAGGATTTTGTCCCACCTTCCCCTGATGACACATAGGGTGACAGAAAAATGGCTTGCTTTGGTCCACCTCTTCCTGGGACACTTGACCTATTTCACCTTTTGCATCAGCTGAATGTCCAACATCAACATATGCCACTTTCTAAAACTTCCTAACTGTGCTGCCTCCCCCCCATGGCCGGGGTCACCACCTAGCGCACGACACCGTGCGAGTGCCGTTGCCCTGGACAGGTGGGTAGGCCGACTCTTGGGTGCGGGCACTGGCACAGGGTCCTTCATAGTGAAATCAATTGTCTCTGACGGTGGTGGTGCACACCCGCCGTCAGACACACCGCCGTACTATGAGGGGCCCAGTGCCAGTACCGACGCCCACGAGTGGGCCCCCCTTGCTTCGGCAGGGCCCCAGCATTTGCAATCTTTACCTCTCCCTGCTCCTCCGCTGTGTAGTCTGGGCCGTCAAATCCATACTGTGCCTGACACCGTCTGAGCCTGCCTCCTGATGTATAGACATATATTTTGAATGTGTACGCTATCCATACATGTTATCCGGGGAAACGGTACCCTTTCTAACCTTTGTGCAATCACGTGCAATCCATACTGGGCCTAACACCGTCTGAGCCTGCCTCCTGATGTATAAACATATATTTTGAATGTGTACGCTATCCATACATGTTATCTGGGGATACGGTACTCTTTCTAACCTTTGTGCAATCACGTGCAATCCATACTGGGCCTAACACCGTCTGAGCCTGCCTCCTGATGTATAGACATATATTTTGAATGTGTACGCTATCCATACATTTTATCCGGGGATACGGTACCCTTTCTAACCTTTGTGCAATCACGTGTAATCCATACTGGGCCTAACACCGTCTGAGCCTGCCTCCTGATGTATAGACATATATTTTGAATGTGTACGCTATCCATACATGTTATCCGGGGATACGGTACCCTTTCTAACCTTTGTGCAATCACGTGCAATCCATACTGGGCCTAACACCGTCTGAGCCTGCCTCCTGATGTATAGACATATATTTTGAATGTGTACGCTATCCATACATGTTATCTGGGGATACGGTACCCTTTCTAACCTTTGTGCAATCACGTGCAATCCATACTGGGCCTAACACCGTCTGAGCCTGCCTCCTGATGTATAGACATATATTTTGAATGTGTACGCTATCCATACATGTTATCCGGGGAAACGGTACCCTTTCTAACCTTTGTGCAATCACGTGCAATCCATACTGGGCCTAACACCGTCTGAGCCTTCCTCTTGATGTATAGAGATATATTTTGAAAGTGTACGCTATCCATACATGTTATCCGGGGAAACGGTACCCTTTCTAACCTTTGTGCAATCACGTGCAATCCATACTGGGCCTAACACCGTCTGAGCCTGCCTCCTGATGTATAGACATATATTTTGAATGTGTACGCTATCCATACATGTTATCTGGGGATACGGTACCCTTTCTCACCTTTGTGCAATCACGTGTAATCCATACTGGGCCTGAGAATGGCTGGCGAGCTGTTAAGCAAGCTACAGCACCTGTGGTTTGCACACGTAAGTTTTTCATTTTTTCAGGAATGACGGTTAGGCCTAATTCCGGAACTGCGGTTGACCTGCACTTACTGGGAAATCATTGTTCGCGGGTCATAATTGTAATCAGTGATCCCCATCACTAACGTTGTTCAGCGGGTTATCTGCACCTGTAAGCGACAAACGCTGGCCTTTTCAGTGTAGCACACATGCAGCCACGGACATGACACACCAGTAGTGTTGAGCATTCCGATACCGCAAGTATCGGGTATCGGCCGATACTTGCTGTATCGGAATTCCGATACCGACTTCCGATATTTTTTCAATATCGGAATTCGGCATCGGAATCGGAAGTTCAGTTGATTGACGGCCTGACGTCATCATGATGCGCGGTGTGTGCGCATCATGATGCGCCGTCATTTCGGGCCTTCCGGGGGTCTCTGCCGGCCTGCCGGGGGGCTGTGTGGACTGCCCGGGGTCTGTACCGGCCTGCCGGGGGGCTGTGCCGGCCTGCCGGTGGTCTGTGCACCCTGTGGGGGTCTGTACCGGCCTGCCGGGGGGCTGTGCCGGCCTGCCGGGGGGCTGTGCTGATGTCCGGGGGTCTGTGCAAGCATCGTCCGATGGGACTACAAGTCCCATCGGGCGATGCCTGCTACCATGACAGTGATTGACACATTAGCCAATGATGGGACAGTAGTAGTCCCATCATCCGGCTAATGTGTTAAATGTTAAAAAAAAAAAAAAAAAATACTACATACATACTACATGCATGCTACATACATACTACATACATACTACATACATGCTACATACATACTACATGCATGCTACATACATACTACATGCTACATACATACTACATGCATGCTACATACATACTACATATATACTACATACATACTACATACATGCTACATACATACTGCATGCTACATACATACTACATACATACTACATGCATGCTACATACATACTACATATATACTACATGCATGCTACATACATACTACATGCTACATACATACCACATATATACTACATACATACTACATACATACTGCATGCTACATACATACTACATACATACTACATACATACTACATGCATGCTACATACATACTACATGCATGCTACATACATACTACATGCATGCTACATGCATGCTACATACATACTACATGCTACATACATACCACATACATACTACATACATACTACATACTACATATATACTACATGCATGCTACATACATACTACATGCTACATACATACCACATACATACTACATACATACTACATACATACTACATGCTACATACATACTACATATATACTACATGCATGCTACATACATACTACATGCTACATACATACCACATACATACTACATACATACTACATGCTACATACATACTACATATATACTACATGCATGCTACATACATACTACATGCTACATACATACCACATACATACTACATACATGCTACATATATACTACATGCATGCTACATACATACTACATATATACTACATGCATGCTACATACATACTACATGCTACATGCATGCTACATACATACTACATACATACTACATGCTACATACATACCACATATATACTACATACATACAATACATTCATACAATACATACATAGACATACAGTACATATAGCATAGAGTAACATACTTACCAATACTTGTCACATTGTTCCCCAAAGCCATTGTCTTTTCCGGAATAAATATTAACATAACAAACCACAAAAATACTCACCCACGATCCGAAGCAGTCCACGAGTGTGTCCCACGACGATCTTGGGTAGAGAACTGCAGCATCAGCTGTTGCTGCCGTTCTCTACGGGCTGCAGGAATCCAATGACGGAAGGTAGGTATCCTTCCGCACTGTATTCCTCCGCCACTTAAAAAAAAAAAAGTCCCTAGTCTCACTTTATGCCATTGCTGCGTGGGAATTTCCCACACAGCAATGGCATAAAGTGAGACTAGGGACTTTTTTTTTTTTTTAAGTGGCGGAGGAATACAGTGCGGAAGGATACCTACCTTCCGTCATTGGATTCCTGCAGCCCGTAGAGAATGGCAGCAACAGCTGATGCTGCAGTTCTCTACCCAAGGTCGTCGTGGGACACACTCGTGGACTGCTTCGGATCGTGGGTGAGTATTTTTGTGGTTTGTTATGTTAATATTTATTCCGGAAAAGACAATGGCTTCGGGGAACAATGTGACAAGTATTGGTAAGTATGTTACTCTATGTTATATGTACTGTATGTCTATGTATGTATTGTATGAATGTATTGTATGTATGTAGTATATATGTGGTATGTATGTAGCATGTAGTATGTATGTAGTATGTATGTAGCATGCATGTAGCATGCAGTATGTATGTAGCATGCATGTAGTATATATGTAGTATGTATGTGGTATGTATGTAGCATGTAGTATATATGTAGTATGTATGTGGTATGTATGTAGCATGTAGTATGTATGTAGCATGCATGTAGTATGTATGTAGCATGCATGTAGTATATATGTAGTATGTATGTAGCATGTAGTATGTAGCATGCATGTAGTATATATGTAGTATGTATGTAGCATGTAGTATGTATGTAGCATGCATGTAGTATATATGTAGTATGTATGTAGCATGTAGTATGTATGTAGCATGCATGTAGTATGTATGTAGCATGCATGTAGTATGTATATGGTATGTATGTAGCATGTAGTATGTATGTAGCATGCATGTAGTATATATGTGTTATGTATGTGGTATGTATGTAGCATGCATGTAGCATGCATGTAGTATGTATGCAGTATGTATGTAGTATATATGTAGTATGTATGTAGCATGTAGTATGTATGTAGTATGTATGTAGCATGCATGTAGTATATATGTAGTATGTATGTAGCATGTAGTATGTAGCATGCATGTAGTATATATGTAGTATGTAGCATGTAGTATGTATGTAGCATGCATGTAGTATATATGTGTTATGTATGTAGCATGTAGCATGCATGTAGCATGCATGTAGTATGTATGTAGTATATATGTGGTATGTATGTAGCATGCAGTATGTATGTAGCATGCATGTAGTATATATGTAGTATGTATGTTGCATGTAATATTTATGTAGTATGAATGTAGCATGTATGTAGTATGTAGTATGAATGTAGCATGTATGTAGTATGCATGTTGTATGTATGTAGCATGTAATTTTTTTTTTTTTTTTTTTTTTTTTTACATTTAACACATTAGCCGGATGATGGGACTACTACTGTCCCATCATTGGCTAATGTGTCAATCACTGTCATGGTAGCAGGCATCGCCCGATGGGACTTGTAGTCCCATCGGACGATGCCTGCACAGACCCCCGGAGCCTGCACAGACCACCGGCAGGCCGGCACAGCCCCCCGGCAGGCCGGCACAGCCCCCCGGAGCCTGCACAGACCACCGGCAGGCCGGCACAGACCACCGGAGCCTGCACAGACCCCCTGGCAGGCCGGCACAGCCCCCCGAAAGGCCCGTACAGACCCCAGAGAGGCTGTACAAGGGCAGGAAAGGGTTTTTCTTATTCCGATACCGGAAGTCCCATAGACTTGAATGGGACTTCCGGTATCGGAATCGGCGATACCGATACTTTTTTTAAAGATCGGCCGATACCATCCGATACGATACTTTGAAGTATCGGACAGTATCGCTCAACTCTACACACCAGTTATTGGCCAATCTCATGTGCCAGAGCCTCACGTGTCCCTCTAGTAAGCCGGACTCGGACCGCGGGGCATGACGACGTCTCGTTCGTTAACGGAATTAAGCTTGCAATGTGTGCATCTGTTCTGTAGCTGGCATGGTTGAGGTTTCCCAGGTGGAGTCGAATTTAACCGTAGGCTCCACTCCTGGTGGTGCCCTTCTGGACATTCCTTTAAGGTTCAGCTTTGCAACCATACTGCCCATGTAAAACAAACACTTTGCCTTCATGAATGCTGTTTGGAGGGTCATGACTCGTGGGAATAACGCCGCCCAATCAGTTAACCTGCTAGAGAGATCCTTCGTTGCTCCCAAGCATGACATCACACTCCCTAGGAAGAAGGTAATGCCACTGTGGCGACCGTACTCCTGGGGGCGACACAAGTGCACTGATGCCCAGCCACTGCTCGATGAATCTGCTGGTACATTGACCCAGACCACTACATTCCCCTCGCACGCTACACGACCTGAATCTGACCCTGATGAAACTCAGGTTACCCTTCCCATATACAGTTCCATCTTACACGGTGACAAAGAGGAAGCTGCAGATGAAAGTGCAGGTTCGGCCCACCCGCCATCAGACACACCACCGTACTATCAGGGGCCCTGTGCCAGTGCCGTCGCCAACGAGTGGGCCCCCCCTGCTTGCTCAGGATCACAGCACTTGCAAAGTTGAAATACTGTGCAGTGCGATGGAAGATGGGGACGACGAGGAGTCCAGACAAGTACAGGGATTCCCTAGCGAGGAGACTTATTTGATTGTTTTCAATGTTGGGACAGCAATTTTTGGGGAGCACTATACTCTGGAGAATGATAGATGGGGCCCACCATACACTGGAACATTCCAAAGGTGGACATCAGACACTGGAGCAGCATTTACAGGGCCCATTATACACTAGAGCATTAGAAATGGGGCCCATTATGTTTGGAGCATTATTTGGGCCCATAAGACAGTGGAGCTTCATCCATGGGGACCAACATATACTGTAGCATTATGTGGAGCTCATCATATACTGTTTCAAACATTATATGGGACCAATGATTTTGTATGGAGAAATAGATGGGCCTCGTCATGAGATGTAAAAAGTGAAGTATTTTTCATTGTACTATACCGCTATTTCTCTGCCGTATCGGAGCATGATGAGTTGTGGTATGTGTTAAAGGGGCGCTCTTTCGCCCAGGGCACATGAAAACCTGGAGCCAGCCCTCCCCCCCCACAGTCTGTAGCCAAATAACCCCCATTTTTCAGTGCGTAACTTGTATTATGAAGTTAATTAAGGTTGACAAGCTTAAGTAAGAAGAATTGATGCTTTTGGCATTCAAATGGGCACTGTAGGTGTGTTTCCTGTCCTCCTCTCACTGCCGACTTTTATTCCCCATTGACTTACATTGGGTTTCGTGTTTCGGGACGACCCCGACTTTTCCCTATAATCGGACGATCTTGCTCGACCCGACTTTTGGAAAAGTCGGGTTTCACGAAAAGAAACTCGACCCTAAAAAACGAAAAGTCGCTCAACTCTAATAATAAGCCTTCTGGGGTTTGCCAGTCAGATAGGGGGCTAGCACCTCTGCTCACTGCTTTTACAGACAGAGTGACCTCTGGGCATGCAAATATCTCTGCTTTTAACTTGGCATATTCCCAGGCATCTTGTAAGGCCAAGTCATAATAAGCCTTCTGGGGTTTGCCAGTCAGATAGGGGGTTAGCACCTCTGATCACTGCTCTGGGGGCAGCTTCTCCTGCTCTGTAACCCATCCAGTTAATAATGCCTCTACATCATCACCCTCCATCATTTTCTGCTTTGCTCATCTTACCGCCTTCCGGATGTATGTAAACTGACTCTGCAAGCGACTCAGTCTGCTGCTGTTCTCTGAACTGATCCTGATGCTATTACTGCTGTTGCATCTGTTGCATACAAAAGCAGCTTACTCATCTCCTGATGGACCACCTGCTGCTGTGCTTTCACCAGATGCTTGATCAGGTCCTCCATGCTGTCTGTTGTCTCCTGGCTTATGGCCGACTTTACCCAGGACATGCGATTTGTCCACAGCCGCTACCGTGTTCCAGGGAGAACATTGCCCGCATTCTCCACCACTTGTGGTAGATCGGCTTACTCGGCTGCACACTGAGGTAGACACAGGTACACTGTCTCTTTAAATCTTCCATTGGTTTATTGTATATCCAGCATAAACCAACGTGAGTTGAAAATAAACACAGTCCTCTAGGCAAAACAGAAAAACAAAATGGTATAACAGTCTCTGCATCTACAGGGATCCTCTCCAGCTCAGGGTTAGCTAAAACCTCCTGGTTCAGTTTACCTTTTGGATAAGCACTTTCCTGGAGTTCCTCTCTTCTCACATGCTGAGCAATGACTGCCTCTGTAGGCCATCTATTTAAGTCCAATAGCACTCCTTGGGGTGGAGATAGGGTGGACAACCTCCCACCAGCTCTATGGTTGTCCACAAAAAAACCCAGCTATTTAAACAAATTGGCTGTTAACCCCATGCAGCACTTAATGTGCTGGAGGAAAATCTATGGGTTTTTTTCATCAATGAAGCAATTAATCGCAGCGAAAAATATCTTTGCTCCAGCACTTTACCAGTGACTTTGTCACAGGGGGAAGAGCTTCACCTTCATTCTCAGAAAAATCATCCTCAAAATCCTGAATAAAATCTGGATGAAGAAATCTCGTAGATGCCAGGGATTTAGATGAACAACTGGAAAAGCAAAAATTCTCCCAAGATTTAACCTCACTAGTTTCCCAATTGATGGCAGGATTGTGTTTCAACAACCAGGGAATACCCAACATAAATTTAGGTGGTAAGGAAGGAAACACAAAGAAAGAAATAGATTCTGTGTGTAACACTCCCACTCTCATGCGCACATTCTCAAGATTAGGAATAACATGACTTTGGGTAAGAGGAGAATTATCAATTGCAGATACTTGAATAGGATGACCAAGAGTTGAAACTGTATACGCACACTCGATAGCAAAATCACTGTCAATGAGATCTATGGCAGAACTTGAGTCAACAAATAGAAAGATATAACCTCAGACTTGGTAACCAAAGACACTTGTAAAAACCAGCCAGTAGTATGCATGAGAGATAACTTCAAACCTTTAGAATCAGTATATTAATATTAATGAAAAATGATTTTTTTTTCTTTTTACATTTAAGAAATTAAATATTGTATCTGTAACACTGAATCATTACATGACTCATTTGAACTCAGTATAGACAGACACCATTTGATGGCAGGTGGCAGGTGACACAAGATGAGTATTGCTGTTGCAACTTTGTGTACATTACTCATGGATGGGAATAGTATATGCTCAATAAGCTATGCCAGATTGTAACGGGGCATCAAAGATATGTTAATTAATGAGATGCCATTGAACCAAGCCGCTGGTGATATTGAAGGTGGATTTCCATCTGCATCAGTAGATTACTATCTTTGTGTGAGGCTGGGGCATCACTGAATGAATTTCATGGATTTGGTGATTAATCTCATTACCATTATTATATATGCATACCATCGATGCATTATATCATCTGATTGAAATCTCATGTGGAGTAGCTTTATGCAGTATATTTCCCATATGTACCACCAGATGCCAAGTGTGTTCTACTATTGTTTTTAATCTCTGTGGGATACAGGATCCTCTTTAGAGCAGGTATATCTCTGTCTAGCATTAGGGGTCCCCTCAGCTATCGGGTAGAGGGTATCATTAGTGGCTGTAGGGTGTATCAGGGCCCCTAGGGATAGCCATCGTTGAGCGGGGGCGCCACAACGTTCCCCCCTAGGGTGCCAACCTCCGCAGCCAGGCAGGTATAAGCTCAGAATTATCAGGGATTCCTAGTTGTCCCAATTGTGTTTTTTTTGTTTGAACACCTTTTTCTTTTGTTTTGTATTTGTCACGTTTTCTTTTGGTGTATAACCACACTAGTGGTCTTTTATTATTAATAAAGTACCAATTTTAGGGGATATATATTCATGATAATACAAGTTAGATACCCTGCAACATTATCCAGAAGTGAGAGCCCAGTCATGCAGAATGTGGGGAACAGCATCTCCACAGCCAGAGCAAGAAGTAGTAAAGTAACAGCTGAAGTGCAAGTTGCATAGCGACAGCTACAGACGTTTCTAGAGAAGAAACTACATTGGAGTACATGGCAGGACAGACGGGCGGTTTACTCATCATGTGGTAGTTCCTAGCATGGGCAGACACCCTCATAGCTGGGGCAAATTGGCCGGGGGAACTCTTAAAGGAAGCCAGGCTGCACAGGGAGAATACTGAGGAAACGTACAGTGCGGTATGCACCTATCTCGAGCCATGTGACAGAGCAAGTAAGGAAGGGAAGGAAGAAGTGATGTGTGATGTGAATACTGCTGTATATGCTGTACTGGATCTGGATGTACTGCAAAGTTCCAAGAGTAAAGTTTTGTATTTTGAATTATGCTTCGGCTTTGTCTCTGATCATTCAGCAAAGGCCAAAGGCAAACCCACAAAAAGGAGGGTAGACCTCACCAGTGCCATAGATGTAGAGGCAAGCGAGCTACACAAGAAATGTAGTGTGTCTGTGTAGGGAGGCCAGGGCTCAGGTGCCCCAGTGTCCTCGGCCATGACTATGGCCCTGGCCGACCTTTACATTACGATTTCTCTGAAACAACTTGTGGATCATTGATTCAATCACATCAACTTTATAGAGGTCATCTTAAATGAGCCCCAGAACAGAGAAAAAAGCAGCAACTGAGGAAAACACTGGAGAATCATCAGGAAGAGAAAATGTCCAAGCCTGAGGATCTTCACAGAGCAATGACAGAACATTGCATATGGGGTTGACTCTCTCCTCCGGAAGAGGCAGAATGGAGCTGAAAATCCAACTTAAATGAAGAAAGAAAGAAGGAAAACCTAGTCATGTTTCTCATTTCCGGATCTGGTCACTCAGTTCTCGACTCGGAACTGGTTACTCAGTTCTGCTCGCTCAGTTCCTAGCTTGGATCTCGTTACTAGGTTCTTCACTCAGATCAGGTCACTTGGGTCTGGTTACTCAGTTCTGGTCTCTCGGTTCCTCACTCGGATCTAGTTACTCATAATGGCGGCTATAAACCAACTCTACTGTACTGCACGCCCATCCTGCCACAAGTCCAGGCCCCATCTCCTCCCCTTTTCTGACCTCCTGGGCCTTTTATAATTAATAACTGCACCACAGCTGTCACGTGACCTGGTGTGGAACCATGCACATCATCCTACAGTTCCTGCTGATGCAGTTTTTGCTACTTTTTCTTGCCCTACAAAATTTGAAGAGCAGATATGGAAATCTCTCATTTGATCATCTTTTTACACATATACAGTCATGGTCAAAAATGTTGGCACCCTTGAAATTGTTATAGAAAATGAAATAATTCTCACAGAAAATGATTGCAATTATACATGTTTCATTATACATGTTAATAATAATAATAAATTTTATTTTTATAGCGCCGACATATTCCGCAGCACTTTACATTTCAGAGGGGATTTGTACAGACAATAGACATTACAGCATAACAATAATCACATAGATCATAACAGATACCAAGAGGAGTGAGGGCCCTGCTCGCAAGCTTACAGTCTATGAGGAAAGAGGTAGACACGATAAGTGGGTGGTAACAGTTGCCCTGATTGTATGGACCAGCCATAATGTTAGGTGTGTGACAGTACGGACACAGAGGGCTAATGGAGGCATAAAGCATGTGGGAACATGATGCGGGGAACCTGGTTATGGTAAAACTTTTGGCTCTGCCACACAGGGATAGATTAGGTTAATGTGTTGAGGCGGTAGGCCAGTCTGAATAAATGCGTTTTCAGGACACGCTTAAAATTGTGGGGATTGGGGACTAATCGTATACATGTTTATTTCCTTTGTGTGCATTGGAACAACACAAATAAAAAACAGAAAGTAAAAGGCAAATTGGACATAATTTCACACAAAACCCCAAAAATGGGCTGGTTAGCAGTCTCAAATTAATATTTGGTTGCACATCCTTTGGAATAAATAACTGCAATCAATTGTTTCCTCTAATCATCAACAAGCTTCTTACAACTTGACCACTCTTCTTTTGCAAACTGCACCAGGTCGCTCATATTTGATGGGTGCTTTCTCCCAGGAGCAATTTTAAGATCTCTCCAGATGTGTTCAATGGGATTTAGATCTGGACTCATTGCTGGCGACTTCAGAACTCTCCAGCGCATTGTTTCCATCCATTTCTGGGTGCTTCTTGAAATATGTTTGGGGTCACTGACCTAGGAAACAAACCCAACATTCTTCCACTGGGCACAAAATTGGGACCCAAAATTCTTTGGTCTTCAGATTTCATGATGACTTGCACACAGTCAAGGCACTCAGTGTCAGAGTTAGCAAAACAACCCTAAAACATCTCTGAGCATGCACCATATTTGACTGTAGGTACGGTGTTCTTTTCTTTGTAAGCCTCATTTCATTATTGGTATACAGTAGAATGTTGTGCATGTTGTGCTGTACCAAAAGCCTTTATCTTGGTTACATCTGTCCACAAGATGCTTACCCAGAAGGATGATGGCTTTTTCACGTACAATTTGTCAAACTGCAGTCTAGCTTTTTTATACGGTATATCTGTGTCAGCAATGGGGTCTTCCTGAGTCTCCTGCCATAGCATTTAATTTCATCCAAATGTCGATGGATAGCTTGCGCTGACACTGATGCACCCTGAGCCTGCAGGACAGATTGAATTTCTTTGGAACTTGATAGGGGCTGCTTATTTACTATCTGGACTATCCTGCATTGCAACTTTCATAAATTTTTCTCTGCCGTCCATGTCCAGAGAGATTAGCTACAGTGCCATGGGTTGTAAATTTTTAGATTATGTTGAGCACTGTGGACAAAGGAACATCAAGATCGGTGGAGATGGGCTTGAGATTGTTGATATTTTTCAATGATTTTGGTTCTCAAGTCCTCAGACAGTTGTCTTCTCCTCATTCTGTTCTCCCTGCTTAGTGTGGCACACACAGACACACAATGCAAAGAGTGAGTCAACTTATCTCCTTTTTATCCGGTTTCAAGTGTGATTTTCATATTTCCCACACCTGCTACTTGCCACAGGTGAGTATGAAACAAAGTTATTCACCCACAATTTTTGAAAGGTGCCAACAATTTTGTCAAGCTCATTTTTGGGGTTTTGTTTGAAATGATGTCGAATTTTAGAACAATTTCAAGGTTGCCAACACTTTTGGCCACGACTGAATAAGTGACACATAAATGTGAACGGAGGTTGTCAGCACAAATTAAGTGTCCAAACCAAGCATAGCACCTCGTATGGTACTTAGCTCTGATTCAAAATGCACCATTAGTGCTATAATAACTTCAAATATGCTAGTGAGGTGCTCTGTGCACCCTTGGCATGGACAAATAGTTCAGGGAATACTTGTTTTACATGTATCACCATCTCCCTCTTCATTGATTGATATAGCTATATTTACAGGTGCCAGGAGTGTCTCCATTGAAAACTTATGCACTTAGAGTTTGAGTGTCTACATGTGTGCAAAAGAAGTTTCTCCTTTCATCTGTTTGTGTTGGGTTCTCTGCATGTATTAGTACTTGAATTATCAGTACATGCTATAGTTTCAATGGAGACTGGCTCCTATAAAACTAGTGTGGTCAATGAAGGAAGCGTTGGCGTAGATTCATCTATAACAGTAACTAGGAAGCTTTGCAAGTCTGCTTGGTTATGCCAATGGTGCACTTAGCACTACCATAGCATATTTGAATGAAATATAATTTGGGCAAATTTATTAAAATATCAAAGGTATAGCTCTGTTTCTTACAAAGTGTTAAAGGTGTACTGTAGACGGAACATAAAAGGACACACAGAGTAATACCTTTTTTCAACAAATGAACAAGAATGAGTTGTTGTGCTCACCTTGGGGTTTGTGTTAGGCACAACTCCTCTAGATGTTTTAAGGCCTAGCTGCTGCTGTTCCATGCAATAGAGGAGGAATCTTTAGCAAAATTTTAAAGAGAGAGGATATTACATGATTGAAAAGCTGGGCCGTAGGAAGTGAGGGATCATCAGTGGTAGGGATGAGATAAGAGGTTTTATTTCTAGTCTGGCTTTGAAACAAAACTGTCTCTTATCTCATACAAATAAGTCAGTCGAGCTTTCAAACGTTTTGGAAATAAAACCTCCTGTTATCTCATCCCTACACCTTATAATCCTTAATTTTCACCAGCATAGCCTTTCAATACCCTAAAAAGTTTTGACAGATTTACTTTAAATGCACATGCATAGCATGTACAGTGTAAATATGCAAACATTATATGATACGGATACTTAACTTTTTTATTGCAACCCTGGAATGGTGCTATTAATCTAATGTCTGTGCCCCTAGTTTTATACTCCCCAGCCACCGTCTTCACCTTCTATCAGCGCTGCTCCGGTCAGTCACCAGCAGTTTGTGACCTGCCAGATTGCTCCAGCGCTTGCTGGACAAGTTGGAGATCACATTTCAGTGTAAGCCTATGAGAACCTCGTTCTGGCTCCCATTGATTTACTTTGAGCACTTGCGACTGTTATTTCTGACTTCCAGTCAGTCAGAAGTTGCGATCACAAGATGGTGCCGCAGGACCAGAGCTGCACTTAGAAAAGCTGAAGACGGCGGTTGGGTAAGTCAAGGTTAAGTGGCTAAGACTAGGGTCAGTGACCGTACAGTAGGAGCACCACTCCAGTGCTGAAAAAAAACAGAATGCTGGAGTGGTGCTTTAAGCTGGCTAAGCACATTAATTATTTGTAAGTAGATCCCTTTGTTCCCATAGGAGATAAATAGTATAAGAGGTATCTGACATCTATCAATTCCATTTTCGTTATGCCAGTAAACATGACAACATCAATTATTAATTGTGCTTGA